>NC_056743.1:140627438-140867438 GCF_019279795.1 Protopterus annectens | reverse complement strand
CAAGGAAACTATTCACTGGGGGAAAAAATGTGAGATTTCAGTTGAAATGTAGGAATACAAGATCCTGGAACTCAGAAAACAATCTGTGGTGAGTGATGAAAAAAGTTGCACTAGGGGCACAGAGTAAGTATATGCATAATTCTGGCATCTCAAAAACAGGAAAAAATAATAGACTTAAATTTGTGGAAGTGGGAGAAAACTCAACAGCTCTACCCTTTGGAAATAAAGCTATTAAGACAATGTGGTAGGAAAGAGTATGGGAACATACTCTCTATGGATTCCATTGTGACTGACCAGATGAACATAGATCATCTAACAGTAGAAAACATTACAGAGGATTTTGCATTTGTGTTCATGGGAGAAGATAAGGTTCCTAAATGGCATTACAGGACTGAAATAGAACCCAAATTAAAAACTGTTCAAATCCCAAATAGGAGAGATCTTTTTGCAGATAGGGAACAACAAAAAGAAAGATTTTGCTTCCTACTGATAAAAAAAGACCTGAAGGACAACAGCATTAGCAGAACATAGTAGTCATTGGCTAAGTAACATATTAATAGTGAAGACGCCCAGTGGCAGTCTAAGAATGGATGTAGATCATGACCTATTTAGTAAGGCCTCAACAAGGCCTTAAAGTCATTATCTTCTTCCACTGATTGATGACATTGTACTCCATGGTGTATGATGTCAAGAGTGGGAGCTGCATACGAAGCATGAGGAAAGGCCAATCTTTTGAATGCATTTTTTTCTACAATATGGTACATACAGATGCTGAGGAAGTCAGTTTATATTAATATATAATGGAAATGTATCAACACAGGCTGACAAATGTCATGGAGTTATTACCATTTCTACATATTGTAGTCTCTGCCTTGTTCATAGCAGGTGACATGTCAAAAATAGTAAATAAAAATCATGATATAAAACTTAAAACTTTTCTGAACAGTTGTTGAGACAAAATATCAAGTACTAAAAAGTTACACTGAGATGGTGAAAAGTATTATATGTTGGACATGTTTTGACCTCAAAGCGAGTAAGAATGGATTGCAATAAAGTCTGGGCTACAAAAATGCCACAACTAATAAATGTATACAGGTTTTCCTCCGCATTTTAAACTACTTGTCAAATTTCCATGAGCATTCTTCAGACAGATGTCAGCCACTGAAACAATTACCTGACAAGAAAAATTTGTAGGAATGGATGGAAATACATAATCAATTTTATCTTTAGGAAGAGATTTACCACGTTTTCCATTCTGAAGTGTTGTTTTCCAGTGGAGGTAATAGGCTTGTAGGCTGATACTCCACAGTCAGAACAGAGTGCTGTACTTATAGGAGGGGGAATCCCATAGCCTTTTAAAGCTCAAAAAAGAAAATAATTTTTAACATTTCTTTCTGGTATGGAAGAGTTGCACCAGTACACTTATGGATACACTGTAATGTCATAGATAGCACAGGCTTCTGGAGAATATAGTAAAAACTCTTCCAAGCTAACCAGAAAGCCTGTTTACAAGTGATGCAGCTCTTACCTCAGTAGTACAGTATTTTAGTGATGTACATAGCCATTAAAATTCACATTTTGCTCACTATGTTATAAATGCAGCATACCTATGTGAGAGTGCTGTTGAAGGCTCTGTCAATCTGTGATACAGAGTCATAACATGACTTACTGCTTATCAGCCATATTGTCCAATCCTGTAAACTCCAACCGACAGACTATAGCAAAAAAATGGGTGAAGTATTCCCTTTCTTAATAATTCTGTGAAGTATACAACATAAATAATGTGTTCTCTCTCCTTTCTGCTTTATATAGCAGGAAACAGAATGAAACCTAGACAATAGCAATTAAAATTGTGGCTAGGCTTCCTGAGTGATCTTTAGATAAAGGCAAATAGTCTTTAAAATATTCACCTAAGTACAGCAAAAATGGTAATAAAGGCAAAAGAAAATCTGCTAGTGTTGAGAGATATTTAACAGTTCACATGAGAATCTCAAATCACATACCAATAGTAAGAATAAGCTAGCTTAGTTGTTACTGTGTAGTCTCTCCTATTTTATTTCTCCTGCCTCATGAAAACGATTTGTACACACTGCTGACTCCTGAATTTGCTGCACTTTAGCTTGATGAATATCTAGATGCGACCAAGTTTTTTCATGTGAAAATTGTTGTAGCTAGAATAGATGTTATTATTACTATACATTCACTGTTGAATAATGTGATTTATTTTATACACATACATGTGCTAACCTTGTTCTTATTTCTTTCTCTCCTCCTGCCTACCTTCTCCCATACAGTTAATTGCTCTTCAGACTACTGTCCTGCCTTACTCCCAACTGGTGACCATCGACCTTGGTCTGCCCTCACTAAATGTGACTTTGCTTGCCTCATACCTCAAAGAACCTGACTCTGATCCTCTGAATACAAAGTAGGTTTGGGCTCTGTATTGCTCTTTTAACTGGGCTCCAACCAGGTATTCCTTCAGAGTTGTTTTAAATTGCCTGTGCCTTAGTCTCCAGCAGCCAGTACCTCCCTTTTTCAGCCCTCCCCTCTCCTAGCGTAATCTGTTTTCTCCTAGACTTATTTTTAACTCCCTCTACATCTCTACTGTCCTACTTACTTTGCCCCCTCTCCCTCCTGCTTACTTACTCTAAACTGCAGGTGTTCCACTCCCACATTGGCTCCCTTCCTCCTGCACTCTTTAGCTCTAACCAGCCCTTGTCAGGCGATATAGCTAGGATCTGGATATTTTTCTATTCCTCCCTCTAACCTCCACCTCTACCTTTCCATTCCTTCAGTTAACCTCTACCTTTACCATACTATCCACCAAACTCTCTCTTAGCTTTACTTTTGTACCTCAGTAACCTCCCTTTCTGCTACACTTTACCCTCTTCTATTCTGCTCCCACTGTATGTCTCTTCGCTAACCTCCTCTTACCACTCATTTTTTTATCTCTGGTGCTCTCTGGCCTCTTTCCTACCCCTTCTACTGGTCTTCATTTTATCTCACTTTCCTTACCTATTTTAGCTGATTGTCTCCTTCCTCATCTCTCCTTAGTGGACCCTTCCCTACCCCCAATTCCCACCCACCCCAGTGGTCCTACTCTTATACCTCTAAAGCCACACCCCTATTCCCTCCCATCCTATCCCTCTCCTTCCCGCCTAATTGCTACCAAACCTTAACACACACTTTCCACTCCCCCTTTCTCTTTCTTTACCCTATTACCTTAAGTCTCATATTACCTATCTCCTTTTCTCTTACTTCTCTCCCTATCCCTCCTCAGTCCTCACTTCTCAAATCATTCCTTACTCCTTTCAGAACCCTATACTTACCCTCCTTTACTCTTAAACGGTCATACTCTCCCCCTCTTGTTCAACACACTCAGTCTCTCTCCCTTGAACAAGTCCTCTTTCCTCCTCTCCTCTCAGACTACCTAATAATGACTCCTTCACACCAACTATGTCTACACTCTCATTCTTACTCTTAATCACCCTTCTCTCAACTTACCATCTCACTTTCTTTGAAATCTCACTTAACAACTTTCAGAACTCCTCACATAAACACACTTCTACTATACTCACTTTCACATAATGTTACTTCCACCCCAAGCTATCATCTATCTAAATTCCATAGATTACATCACCTTACCTACCTACTACAATCAGACAAAAAAATAAAACCTCTAACACTTCTAAATAGCAAATATTCCACTAAACCAGCTAATCCAACACTACAAGATGGTGACATCCACCCCAACCCTGGCCCTTTCTCCCTCCACCTCAAAACTGTTCACCAAACCTCAATAATAACTTCCTCATAGGACACCTTAACATTCAAAGCATAAATAAGAAAATACCCTTCATCCATGCCCTCTTAGATATCCACTCCTTTGATATTCTCTGCCTGTCTGAAACCTGGCTAAACCCAGGCACAAAGGACTCAGAGATTATACCCCAAGGTTATAACATAGTAAGACAAGACCGCTTAAACGTAAGGGTGGGGAGTAGCAATACTGTACAAAAATCAACTTAACATCTCTACTCAACCAACATATCCAAACCAAGATAGCAAAATAGAAGTCATCATTACTAAACTACAACTTAATGCCAAAAGCAATTTACATTATTTGCTTGTATCTTCCCCCAGGTAATAACATTCCAATATTAGAAGACTTTCTTAGTTGGGTTTCTTCTACCTATCCCCAAGAAACCATAATTGTTAACATTGATTGGAACACAATCAATGCTGATAATCCTCGTCTCATATTAACCTACATGGTTTTTCCCAAACTATTACCTCAACCACAAGAGTCAATAAGCCCAATAAGAAAGAGAGCACCTTAGACTGGATACTCACAAATAAAGACAATAAAAGTATAAAATAGGTACTATGCCAGACGATATCAGCGACCACTCCTAACCTACATTACCAGACAAAAGTCAGAATGTACAAACCTTCCAAATACAAGGCTAATTCTACCAAACATTTTAACTTAGAACATTTTCAAGCTGAACTGAAAGCATGTAATTGGAATTGCTTAAAATCACTCCCCCTACAGGAGGCAGTCTCAGTCTTTAACTCTACCTTCTTATCCATACTGAATAGACATGCTCCAGAACGTTCTATTAGAGTAAAGACCAAAACAGCCCCATGGCTTACCAACAACACTAAGAAACTTATTCTTATTAGAAACAAAGCATGGACAAAATGGAGATGCCTTAAACAAAACCCTGATTTAGTTCATTACAGCTCAGAAATCAGGCTAAGAAATCAATAATCTCTGACAAGAAACATTTCTACTGTAAACTTCAAGAAACCCATCATAACAATGCCAAACAATTCTGGTCATCAGTAAACAGACTACTTTCCCCAGGAACTGCAAAAACTCCTTCCCCTCTTAACGCTGACCCTGAAACCCCTCTCCAGACTGCTAATGATTTTAACTCTTTTTTCTCTGAAACTATCCAATCCCTAGCAAAACAAATGAACACCAACGACCCTAATATTCCATCTAACATAGCTAACTCCTCCTACAACTTCTCTCTAAAACCTATATCTACTTCTTTCATCTACAAACTCATTCTCAAACTGAAACCTTGCACCCCTTCTGCTGACAAGCTCCCTTCTCTTCCTTCAGAAAGCTGCCAAAGAAATTGCTTATCCTATTTCCTTACTTATAAACAGAACTATCCAAGAGGGAACTATCCCTGACATCTGGAAAGTCTCCTACATAATCCCACTTCATAAAGGTGGTAACTCCTCGACCTCTCCAACTTCAGACCAATTGCCCTTCTCTCACCCCTTGCAAAAATCATGGAAAAATGTATTCATCAGCAACTCGCTCACTACCTCTCTCTTCACAATATAATTGCAACCTGTCAGCATGGCTTTAGACCTCACCACAGTACCACAACTGCCCTTCTTTCCTTTGTAGACACTATCACCAAAAATGAAACAACAATACACTCTTCCGCACTTTTCATTGATCTCTAAAGCTTACGGTCAACCACTCTCTCCTACTAAACATTCTTGAATCTCTCTCTTGTGACAAAGTCGCCATTAATTGGTTTAGTTCTTATCTTAACAACAGACAGCAAGCCGTAATATGGGATAACCATATCTCATCACTATTACCCATTTCCATCGGAGTTCCTCAGGGCTCCATTCTTGGTCCACTCCTGTTCTCCTTTTATCAATGATCTTCAGACTTCTATCCCACAAGCAACCTGCATACAATACGCAGATGATTCTACCCTCATCTGCTCAGCACCTTCCTCTACTGAGCTGATCTCACTAACCCAAACTACCTTTAATGCTGTAGAAACTTGGTTCTCTAGACGTTTTCTCCTATTAAATGCCAAAACAAAAACTTCTCCTCTTCACCCCCACTCGGTCTCCCCTTAAATTTCTCCATTCTCTAATAATGGTACTATCATCTCTCCTGATCCAACTACAAAACTATTAGGAATAACCATTGACAATAATCTCTTTTTGACCAGCACATTAACAACAACATCAGGTTAGTTAACAGAAAAATTGGTTCCCTATATGTGATCAAACCTTTCCTAACCCCAACAACCAGAACCAAGATTGCACAATCTCACCTTCTATCTACCCTCCTATGCTTCCCCAATTTATACTAACCTAAAGAAAACCAATCTAAAAACTTGCTACTTGCTATAACAATATAGCTCGCCACTAGCAACCCCTTTAGGACCCATCATTGTATAAACCTAAAACAACTAGGCTGGCTTGAAGTTCAAAACCACATTATAATTCCTCAACTCACTATTGCCCACAATATACTACACCAACCTGACTATACCCCTATACTCTCACAACTACTAATCCCTTACAACAATCTTAACTCACATCTAGTAAACTCATGACAAAAACTATAAAGGCAAACAACACAGCAGGTGATTCCCTTTTCAGTAACACAATAGGTAGAACTTGGAATCTCTTACCTTGTGACATAACTTTGACTACATCCTTGCCACTTTTCAAACAGAAAATTAAACAATACTTCCAAAATCATTGGCTTTGTTCCTGTAGTACACCTGACTAACCTGTGTCTCCTCCACTTTTTTCATCTCTGCACTTCATTAGTTCTATTCCTTTTACTGTTAGTTTTTAAGTATGTACTTTCTGCACAATTATGTAATATTTAATTATCTGCATATTTTTAACTTGATTTTCTTGAATTTATCCTCAGTCCAATGTTTTCTATTTCTCTGATTGTAGTTATATCTTAGAATAATTAGATTTATATCTTATTGTAATTTTCTTAGCTTATAGTGGAGCTTTTCTCCTCGGGCCTCTGCTGAAAATGGACATGTATCCAGCCAGACTAGCCCGGTCAACAAATGTAAAATAAATAAAATAAATAAATAAAATAAAGCATAAAACTGCAGGAAGTAGGAATTGGGAAACAGATGGAAAACACATCTTCACAGAAAGTAATATCCACATCATACAAACTTCTTGCATAGTGTAGAGATTAAAGAAGAAAAGAGAAACACTGGGAAACAGTATGTGCTAGTTTGACTAAATATAGCAATTTGCTTGAAAACTGGTAGGCACAAGGAAAAAAAATCACATTAATGACACTTTAAAGATAAACACTCATAGGCATCAGTGTGCTAACTAGGGTACAGATAAAATAAACAGATATTAAGTCATGACATCCATGTAACACATACCAGATTTTGGTCTCTCTGTGTATGTGTGTGTATATATATATATATATATATATATATATATATATATATATATATATATATATATATGTATGCATGCATAGACAGAGAGAGAGAGAGAGAGACAAGGCACCCAGTGGTGTGGTTCTAGGTGACGGTCACTCTGGTCCCTATTAATGTGACATCCCGACCCCATACAGTAGAGAGGCATATTAGTGAAATAAACAACTTGTAATAATTGAAATTTGTAAAATGCACAAATAATGAAATTTCCATTATTTTTCCACATTTACTTCAAGTTATCTTAAAGTTTTCTCCATGTGATATTCATTACATCTTATGCTTGTGGCCATATAAACATGATATATAGTATCGCAGTCCACTTCGCTTTTTTGCTTTTATCCTTTGTATTACATTTCACAACACATGCACATTCTACAGTTACTCTTTTCTATTTTCATTTGCACAATGTTGAACTCTTGGCCCATTACAAGAAATAGTCAGCATATTATTTAGATTAAAACATCCTGCTAGAAACAGGATGAAAAGAGTACTACCCACATTAATAGTGTAAGTGCAGGCATTCAAATTATAGCATTGCAAGGTATCATGTCTCTTAAGCACGTATCCGTATTTTCTTTTTCAAAAATATTATTTAATATACCTCTTACTTTGATCAGATGCTGTCAATGACAGGAGTCCCTTCAAGCCTGAGGATTGGTGTGTGCTTGTCTGGGTCTGTCTCAGCAATTGTCTTGTTTGTGCTAATGGCAAAATAGTTGGGGTCAACTTTCCAGTCTTCAGAGTGAAGCTGTTAACATTGTTTGGATCCTGGCTCAGTGTGTATTCCTGCCTCTTTGTCAGAGGTCAAGTGTTCAGGGGGTCTACTACAGATGATCAGACTTTTAAAACATTGACTTTCATATGGCCGAGACCATATGATCGACATTTCAAAAGTTCAAATACCTGAAAAAAAAATAAAATGAAGCAAGCCCCCCCTGCAACCCCCACATCCCCTGCTATTTAAATATAGCAACTCTGAGATCGCACTACAGTGAGGAAAAGGGAATTTTTCTCGTTCCGCACTGTATGGAGATCTCTGTACAGAACGTTTGAAGTTTTAAAACTTCAATCATATGGTCTCGGTCATATGAAAGTTGACGTTTTAAGATTTTAATCATCTGTAGGGGACCCATTCAGGGTTGGGTTTCACTCTGGTTTGTTTATTGTCAATGTTGACTTCAGCCAATTTCAGCCTTCTATAGCAGAGTATGATGCTTGGGATTTTGAGTGCAGCAGTGATGTCAGTATGTGCTCCTCTGATGCATACTGTTCTGCATATGCCACGTGTTGACTGTTCCTAAGACAACACTGGCATCCACAGGCAGCATTGTTTTGTGTAATCGTTATGCCGTCCACCTTTTAATTTAGCTGGAAAGAAGCCTTTTGCCTGACCAGTCCCAGGTTGCATAGGCAATGCAACCTTCCAAATTGCCCTTGCACTCATCACATCTGGGACCCAGTAGTGTAAGTGTAAGCAAAGGCACTTAGGGTCTTAGAGATCTCCACCTTAGATACTGAGGGCAAAAAATGCATTGCTTTTCCTTCATCCCCTTGACATCACCAAGTTTAGGGAAGTTATTAAAACAATGGGTCAGAAAGCAAGGATGGTCATTAGTCCTCTTGTCCAGTCTGCAAACTATCCAGTAAGATTTCTCCTGAACCCCAATCTTCAACTTGGATCTTCCCTGACTTTTGATGCCATAACATGTTTGTCAAATCTGTATGATGTTGTCAATTGTCCCCAGGAGACTGAAAAAATCCACTGGCCTCCTAAGTACATTAAAAATGTTTATTTGCAAAGTTTCTCTGCTATTCCCTAATAAGAAATCAAGAACTGCAGACACATTTTGGAATTTACATGTCTCCAGATTTTCCTTAACAGTAGTAAAACGTCTTTCTGTTATGCTAAGGTTCCAGTGAGAGCTAACTTACAAAATACATCACTCACTGGATGAGTTGCTGGACGGATAGCTTAAGCTCACTTTGCAGACATCTTTTGCCACTTTCACCATGCACCTTTCTCATGGTTTCATGGATGGCAGACATATTTTGCCAATTTCACCATGCAACTTTCTCATGGTTCCATGGATGGCAGACATCTTTTTCCACTTTCACCATGCAACTTTCTCATGGTTCCATGGATGGCAGACACCTTTTGCCATTTTCACCATGCAACATTCTCACAGTTCCATGGGTGGTGCAGAAAGGTCAGTAACACCAACATTCTGTTCAGTGTTACACCTGTCTGCAACTGATAAACCAAACAAGACACACCAAGATGACCTTCTTTAACAACTTCTTCAAAGGGTCTGCTACTCTTACATAAGAACCAGTCTGACAAAAGACCTCAGGTCTAAACTTAGTCTGAGTTGCCTAAACAAATGTATTGCCAGAGAACCCTTTCGGAAGTTCCCAGTGCAGTCCATCCTTTCTTGGATGTTAGAAGGAAACTGGATGTGCTCTTTGGACCACCAACATACCTATCTACTCATAAAGTCTGCAGTGGAGTCCAGGAGATTTTTTTGCAGTTATGGGTAGTAGTGAGTCATTATTAGTTCTGGATCCTTATGGTCTCACCTCACCAAATTTGTGTTCATGGTTGCAGCAAGCCAGAAGCTGAAAGGAGTAAAAGTTTTACCTTACTTGGATGATTTTTTCCGAACTACTCAAACACAGAATAGGTTGGCCAGTGTTTAACAACCTTGCCTGAGTCTCTTCTAGTATTTATAAATCACAGTGAATACTGCAAAGTCCCATTTGGATCCAGCTCAAATGATAACATTTATAGGATGCACTCTGGGCACACTATCCTGCAGACTGTGTCTTTCCTTAGACAGAATCCTCCCATTACAAAAACTTGGTACTTCAAGTTATTCATTCCCAAAGAGTCACAACATTACTATATTTCAGAGCTCTAGAGATCCCATTTAGGAAATCGGATGACATAACACATTAAGATTTACAAGTCTTGCAAAATGCATTTAAAAATGATAGTTTCACTCACTGAACCAAACTCTGGGCAGTCCTCTATTCTATTGTGAAGGGACATTGTCAAGGTCAGACTGTCAAAGGTGTACAGCAATAGACAGAGGTAAGTCTGCACATCAATGTTCTGTAGTAAAGGTGGTCTTTGTCACACTATGGGTGTTTCAGAACTCTCCCACTAAGGGTGCTGAAGTGATCCACACAAATAACATAGCAGTAGTTTCAGATCCCCATGATGACTTAATTTCCAGTCATACCCCTCTGTTGTCTCTAGTGGACATGGTCAGCTTTTTGGTTATTAATCCCTCAAGAGAGGTTATTCTCTTCTTCTGTAATTATGTCACCCTCCTGTCACGTGGTGAACTCTTGCTTTTAACACATTGTGTTATGCCCCCAACCAATAAGTCTAGAAAATTGCATCCTTCTTCCACACCCCTCTAGGACAGCATCCCAGGAATACTAACACACAGAAGTAGGTCAAGTACATCTTTAAATTCCCCCCTTTCCACTTATTCCTACATAGATGTCTAGCCATTAGAAAATATCTTTACAAGTTGATTTCTTATGAAAAAATGAGACAATAAACTGTTTTAAACTTGAATTCACAGTTTATGATGCAAATATCTAGCATCAGCTAGTATTTGGAAAGTCTGAACCAAAAATGCAAGCTTTTCAACTGGCCCCATGATTACATGTCTTGTCACTCCTAGACAGAAGGTAAACTATAAGAGAATTGTAGGAAATTATAAATGTATCTAATATAGGCCAGGGCATAAATTGCTCTTAGTACGTATATGGGCTATATTGTGTATGATGAAATTCAGAATTACTTGTTAAATACATTCTGTATGATTCTTTCATATTCATACTAACAGGATTTTCAATGGAATTTGATCTTGTATCTATCAATGCCTTGCAGTACCCACTATCAGGCCCTACTCATTTTCTCAACGAGGAAAGTCCTGAGGTAAACTTGAGGGTACCCATCTAGCCATCCAGATTCTGTTTTAAAGATGTTTATATATTGCACTGCTTTACCTGCTATATCAGCTTATTCCAGAAAAAGGGGAGGTACTCTGTAATCAGTCTCTGTATCATGTTCTTGTTATCTGCTGATGAAGATTTAGGCCCTTGGTTCTGTTGTTTGGTGGGCTAATAGACTTGCAATGATATAGAAGATCAGGGACAACAGGTCTGTAATGACACAGTAGATGAGCCACAAATTGATCCTCAAGACTCTATAAGACACTGAGTAAAGGAATCGTGCTTCTAATATCTCTCTTGGTATCGCAGGGTCTTTAAGTTTGAAAAGTCCTTAGTTAACAACTTTGTGACTTCTCTAGTTGTTTGATTTGTTGATTGACATACATCCTGAAGGAGACATTTTACTCCATAACTACTGGTCTAATCAGTACTGAATTTAACGGAAGAATGACATCTCTAGATGTGGCTTATATACCCTTGGCTATTAATTTTTTTAAACAGAAGAATTTTCTGACTATACTTGTCATATAAAGATAGAACGAGTGACAGCTGTCAACTCAGATACCCAGATCCCTACTATATTTTCATTTAGCCATGAAGTATTGTTATTACTGTATACTGAGAGTACAGTTTTTTTGTCAAAAATAAATGATACAGTACTTTTTCATGTTTGATTTGAACCCACTTTTTCAGTACACCAGGTATTCGACAGGGTGAAGTCCTTCTGCAGGGTACAGATGTCAGAAGAGATCTTAACAATAACTGTCATTCTTCATTCATCTGCTAGTTTAGTTAACCAGAAGTCATGGTCCTCAGTTTCAAGATCAGTGAAGTAAATGCTGACAAAGAAGGTCCCTGTATAGAGCCCAGGGGACACCACTGGTTACATTCGTACCTTAAAATGAGCACCTGCCACACAAATTATATGGGTTCTGTCTTTTAGCCAGCTTGCTGCCTTACCAAATAAGGATGTATATGTTGTTGCATCTTTTGGCTTTTCCCGGTTAGGGGTCGCCACAGCGGAACTCTGGTCCGCTAATGATTGGCAGTAGATTTTTACGTACCGGCTTGCCAGGCCTGACGCACTACCTTCAACGAAGGTACGCCCATTCACGCATGTCTCCACACAGAAGATGCTTTAGCTGAGAATCGAACAGGACAACGTCTTACTGTGAGGCGACAATGCTACCGCAGCACCACCACTATATGTAAAGCATTTAAATTACTTACAATACCTGTATGGTTATGGTGTCAAAAACTTTGCTTAGGTCAAGATGTGCTGTGAAAATGTATTTATCTGACATTTGTTTACTGGGAAAGTCCAACTGGGTACAAGCCCATCTTCACTGGAGGCCTGGGGAGAAAAGCTCCACAGCACAATTTAAAAAGAATTACAAAGCAACATCGGTTACAAAGACTAAGATAATCACACAGGAGTACAATTTGTGGATACAGTAAAAGAAGAAAATAAGCAAATATAAAGCAAGCAGTAAAGCTGAACATACATTATATAGAAGATAGAAGAGAGTTTCTGAAATGTATGTTACACAATAATGCATAAAAATATATTACAGAATACATAAGTCATAAAAACGATATGCACTTTCTGCCAAGAGACTTAGTAAAATAGCATGATTTCTGTCAACAGCCTGTGTGACCAGTTCAGAAAGCTAACTACATTTAACAGTCAAGATCTCCCTTCAGTGTAGCTGAACTGTTGAGAGGCTAGCCTATTGAAATTGTTGATGATATATTATATCCTCTTTTGAGTTTATTAATTATTTTTTCCTTGCAACATTTGTTAATTAAATACAAGAACTTCTGCTGTTATCCTACATTGGAGGTGTAAGTGCTCCATTTAATTACAGGATAGCTAAAGCTCCCCAGAATAATGGAGGTCTTGTTAATAGGGATTTCTTTGAATACTATCAGGAATGTAGCATGACCAACTAGGAACATGGGGCATCCTGTAGCTGGCTATAAGTTAGTTGCTTGTCTTATTTATGGTGATATGGATTTATATAAGTTCTGTTTGTAGATCTCTTGGAATCAGTCTGGAGGTGATATGATACTTCACTGATATGGCAGTACAATTAGGTTTCACTAACCTTGTTAGCTAGTATGTCGGTGATGTCTGTTGGGTTAGAGTGGATGGTTTCATTTAGGATAACTTCCTAGCATTCTTCAGTTCCCTTGTAATGTTATGTTTTTATTCCATCCTTATTATGAGAACTTTTGGATCTGCTTTATAATTTAAGGTTTTCACTGTTAGTGTAAATTTTATTTATGTTGGTGGTTCCCTTTATATTTTGCTCTGGTGGAAACTGCTTGTTATGATAGGAGGTACTGTGCAGTCATGCCAGGAAAAGTGGGTAGTGGATGTATAACGTATGCCAACACAGGCATTTCAATTTTTTTAAAGAATTTTATGTCATTTGTGTATCAAACTGATTTGTACAGATGCTTGTGTTTAAAAATGTATTTGAAAAGTTGCTTGGGTGAAAATATATCAACAGTGCTTCCTGCTGGAAAGCAAAGAAATGTACAAGCATTATTGTAACTGAATTAAATCCATATGTTTCAAAAGAGGATACTGGCAGAGCAGAGGTTAATCAAAATCCAGCTGCAGCAAACTTTAAAATATATCTGAAATTAAATTAATTTATGGTTTAAGCCATAAAGATATTATCCCACAGTTTTGAATGGAGCCAGAGACACCATGTCTGTGTTAGAGAATATTTGGTAGTTCCTGTAGGAAGAAGAGAAGTGGTTTATAATTTTATGACTTCCAGAAGATCTTAGCAAAGCTCTATAGCTGTGTATGGTAACACACAGGTGCTAACATCTGGGAAACAGAGTCAGATGACCAGAATGGATATCATTGTGTAATCAACTCAGAAATAATATTTAGATGTCAGTAAGCGTTTGCTTTCAGCGTTCTGTATTCTGTCTTGGATCTGACAACAGAGACCACTTGCCCATTTTGCCTTGTTCTATTCAGTAAGTAGGAACAATAATTCTTTTAGTCAATCAGGAATAGATAGACTAGATAAATACTATTTTTCTATAACTGGGTAAAGCTTTCCATCAGTGTTATTTTTAATATTCCCTGTGCCTAAAACTCTGGTGTTTGCTGTAAATATATATTTAATATTGTCATATTCTTTTACTATTTATTATTAAATATATTTACACTTTTCATTGTGACTGGCCTTTTTTAGAAAATATTTAAGCTTTCAGAGTATTTTCATATATTTATTTGGTGACTGCTCTGGCCACTCCTGAAGCCTTGCTGTTTGGTCAACATTGCCATTTGTATTAATATTGAGTTGTGCACAGTATAATTGGGTACCCCTGTAAGAGCCATAAAGTAGCTAGCAAGGGATTCTGGTGGCAGGAATAACTACCTTATAGTCTGGGCAAAAGGGGGCATAACAATTGAATCTGTGCCAGCCTTTCCCAGGTGTGTGTGTGTGTGTGTGTGTGTGTGTGTGTGTGTGTGTGTGTGTGTGTGTGTGTGTGCGCGCGCAAATGAAATCTCAGTGTGTGTGTGTTAGCTGCTTGGAGCGTGGACACAATGCACTGGTTTCACAGAGAGGGTGTGGGAAGACTTAGCTTGGAACCCCAGCTAAGGACTCAACTCTAAGCTGTGCCAGTGGGGAGTTTTATTGGGAGTCTGGACAGATAGAGAGGAACCAGCCCCTAAACTCAGCATGTTCCCTGGGTGCCCTTAAGAAAAATTGTGCTTGATTCAGAGAGGTCTGCATCTGGAAATACTGAGTGTATCCATTTGCATTCCAAGTGAACATACCTCTCTAGTGTCAGTGGTGAGGATTCAGTCTCCTTGATTTACTGGCCCAGCGAGGGGATGTCACACTGCTAATTCTATGCATTTGTCTGAGTGGGCATAGAACTCCTTTGTGAAGCTGACTACTGTATCAGCATCCAAGCTGATGCTGTCACTTGTAAATTTTGAGAATTCATCATACAATTGTATGAGGTTTTGCCACCTGAAGTCCTTAAATTCAGAGATGTTGATTTCAGGAGCTCTTAAATTTTGACTGCAAATATCCCAAGTTTAAGTTCTGACTTTATTGTGTTTCAAGACTTTATTCATGAAGACCACATCTAAAATATTATGCCATCTGTTTAGGTTATTAATTATTTATTCCAAGCAGTTTCTGTTAAGTCCAAAAATGTCTGGACATACACTTCATTAGAGATACAGTTGTTCCAGGTGATTATGGGGTAAGTAAAGTCTCCCAAAATAATGACATTTTGTTAACTCTCTGAATACTTTCAAGAATCTGTCATGATTGTTTAGGTATATGGAGGGTCTTCTGCAACAGACTACTAGGTAGTAGTTTACCTTATTTATTTTGATCTGGAATTGCAGGAATTATGTTTGTAGGCCTCTGGGAATCTGTCTGGAGGTGATATGATCCTTAACTAATATGGAGACATAACCAAAGTTACCATCAAGCCTGAAAGCATGGTATGAAAGGTTCATGTCTCAGTGATAAGTCAAATGTGGATATGCTCTGGATACAGCCAGTGGTCTCTAGCTGACTAAATTTGCAGATGATTGCAAATTTGTTGCTGTCGTTTAATCCCACACCAACACAAAATTTTGTTAGGATGGGCTGACACAGACCAACAACTGCTGTCAGAGCCATGGGCTAAAACTAAATGCCAAGAAATGCATAATAATATGCTTCGGGAAGTCATCCACCCCTGGTAACTATCATATTGACAACACACCCCTTAGAGATGATCCAGTAGTCAGGGACTTGGGGACACACACAGATAGTAATCTAGCCTTTGACCATCATATGTCTACAGTAGTAAGGAAATCATTTGATGATTTGCAACTTATAATCAAAGGTATGACAAATAGGTCCAATGACATCATTGTTCCACTGTATTTGGCATTCATCAGTGTATCAATGAGTACAATGCCCCCTTTGGTATTTACCTAAACAGGCATATCCAACAAATGGAACATCCAGAGGTTCTTCACGAAAAAGTAAAGCGTCCTATGCAGACCACCTCAAGGCTCTATCCCTGTATTCCCTCTCCTGAAAGCTGTTGAGGGGATATCTATTCCAGACATACAGGGCATTGCCAGACCTCACTGTGATGGACCCCCTCCATATCCATAAAACAAACAGTACCAGAATTACCCATTCTAAAGACTTAAACCTTACCTGTGATTTAAATAGGACCTGCTATTCAGACAGGTATTTATCCCACAGACTAACCCTGCTTTGGAACAGGCTCTACATCTATGTGAAGCAGAGTTCCTCCCTTAACCAATTCAAGTGTAACTTGGATAATTGGATGGGGAACAGGAAATCCATCCCTGATTTGGCTGCTATGTCTCTAATGGACACAGGAAACATATAAATGGTACATCTGCCAGGGCCCTGCTTGTAAATGTTTCATATCCCAAGCCCCTGCTTGCACTTATCAAGGGTGTACCACAACATGTAAGAGATTTAGGATGACTATCTAGGCTTAAAAAGGCCCTTGTGGTCATTAGCCTAGTAAACACCTATGAAGCTATGAGCCTTCACAATCAGGCAGCTTCTTAGATGAGACTTCTGACATTGAGAATAGGAATAGCCATCTTAGTTTCATGTTCTTGCTCAAGTTTAAATTAATTATAATCCTTCAATACCTAAGAACTTAACGACAAAATTGAAAATCGAATAGCATATTGTGGTACAATGAAGCAAGAACATAAATAAATAAAATATAATAAAGTTAACACTGAACAGGTTTTTACTAAATAAAAATACCTTTTCTTTAAAACGGCCAATGAACAAGAAGTGGTGTAGCAGTATTTGACTTCAAGTCCCTAAAACACTTTTAGAAAGGAAAGTAATATAACAAATGTAAGTAAACCATTTATCAAAAGTATAAAATAGGTGAAATCAGTTTTATCTATGAATTAAATATCCCAATTAACCAAGCTTATATTTGTCAAAAGCAATGATCCAAACTTAACAAAGACTGCAAGCAAGGGACTGTAATATGCAGACTGCAAACTGTGGCTGAAAACTCTAAGTGAAGCAACCAGAAGTAATAACTGGAATTGACAGTAATAAATAAGAAAAAATATAGTTCTTGTCCAACATCTTTCTTTTGAAAAGGCCACCTACAGGTTTCCAGATGCCATGAATGTTCCAAGCTTTGTATGTGGCAAAACTTCACCCCAAAACACCAACAGCCACAAACTTGCAGGGTGCTGTACTCATTCCTAAAGGAATGATGCTGACTGATCAGTGAAGTTACACTGAAGAATCCCATGAAAGTAACCTCCAAGTATCTATTCCACATTCAGAAAAAGGCAGAGAAATAATGTTTCTTCAAAATAATTAAAAAGGCGAAATATGAAAGCAGCACTGCTGAAAAATGCCAGCTGCTAAAAGTATTCTGATTTGGCACAACAATGTTCAGGTCAGGCAAATGCATTAAATGAAGCAACCAGTATAAATTGTAAAATATAAAAACATTCTCAACTCAGTAATAGCTAAGACAAATTTGGAATTTAGGGAAAAATGAGAAAATATAACAAAAGTCTGCTATAAAAACTAAGAGCATTGACCCATTCTGGCAAAAAAAAAACAAAAACAAAAAACTTACAATAAGCTGGTAGCCACACGTGTAAATATTTGGAAAGTTAATAGCCTGCTTGGTTTTGATATAAATTGAGCAGCTGAATTTATGCATAATTTTAGCTCTCAAATGTGTGCTACCTATGAGAGTAAGACACTAATTCTAGAATAGAGTATGCTTAAAGTCAATAAATAATATGATACCTTAGAAAACAATATCATTTGGTAGCAGAAATGCTTAATGCAAATGGAATGAAATGAAACAAGATTAATGAACATTTTATTCAGTAATAGTAGTAATTCTTTAGTGTGAAGAATTTTTTTAAAAACCTGGTGGGAAACATCCCTGCACTCAAATAGTTTTAGTCAGGCTTTAATCTGGAGGAAATAAACACTTCCCATAACAGTTAGTACATAACTGTGACTTTATTTTTCTAGGTTGTGTGTAGTCCTCAAAATTATCAAAGCAAAAAATAGTGAAGTGTAAAGAAGTTAACATTGATTTAAGTAGTAGTCCATAGAAAAATGCCGTCATCAAATAATGAGCTAGACAGTTCCATGGTTAAAGCAAAACAGCAAATTTGACAAGGAACACCCTTGCCTGGTATAATAGCATAATGAAAAGTATTTATTTCTATAAAAGTGACAGAACTTAGTAAAATAGTTGACATTGTACAGGACAGTATATGAGGAAATTCTGGAATTGTAATACATAGAACATAAAATTACATTTCATTTGATTGAATGCTTTCTCGCTACCCAAATAAATTACATAAATGAAATTTGTAGTGAATATGCTTTTCCCAATAGAGATAAGTTATTTCTGATGCTGTCCTTCATGTCATCTCACCGTAACATATACAAACTGATTCATATGCACTAAAGCTGTAAAGATTTTTTTTTATAATATGTGTTATCCAAATGGACTTAAAGATTGCTTAGTTATTACAGGTCACATATATAATGAACGCACAAGAGTTACTACTACTAAAGACTTTTTCCTTATTTAAGTTAAACTAATAATGCTATTTTTCCAGGAGAAATGAACCTCAGCTGTTTTATGATGACTTTGCTTACTAACAAAAAGTTTATTCTAAAGTCATATAGAATGTCAAACAAAATAAGCAAAGACACAGATGGTAAAATCCAAAGTGCTTAGAAGAATACGGACACTAGAATTAGCGCTTTCATTCACTTTATTCCACATGAACTTCTTCAGAAACTATTAGAACTCCACCCATCTTGCAATTTATATAATAATGGAATGAATCACATGCTATATGATATCACAAAGAAAATTTTACACATATGCAATAAAATAAATATAATACTCATAAATATATTACATAAATACAAAAATGTTTTATAAATAATTATAACCCTTGAAAAATCAAGGTGTTATTTTCTCAATTGTAAAAAACATTTTATATTAATTGACTCATTTAATCCAGGAGCAAAATCTGCTCCTAGATGTAACTGCCAGAGAGACTCTTTACACTCTAAAATAACTTTACTATCCCCCATAAAAGTTCCAAAAAGAACATTATCTAGAACAGAAAAGGTGAATTTCTTAAAGTTGTTAGATGCTAGTGAGTGCTTACCCAACACATTAGCTGTGTCTTTTTTCTTTATAGCTAAATGGTGTTCACTAATTCTTTTTCTAAAACATCTCGTGTTCTTGCCTATATAGTAACTTGGACATGTTGAACATTGAGCTATGTAAACCATCATTTCGGTGTTACATGTATAATAATTTTTGGACCAATAGATCCTTCCTATATGAGAAAGTTGAACTGAAGAGGAATTACTTATGTACCTACATTGCCTGCAGTTGTTACATGCATAGGTACCTTTAGCTACAATTTTCCTATCTGTATTCCATTCACTTTTTGTGGCTCCCCATTCTAACATACTTTTAATATTTTTCATTTTTTTTTAAGTGAAATTGGGTCGTTCACCTATAATCTTTATCAAATCTTGATTCCCCTAATAGAACCTTCCAATTCTCCACTATAATGTTTTTAATAGACCACATTTTGTTTGTAATGGGCAAAACAAAAGCACATGAGAATTCTGTGTTGGGAACAACTACCTTCCTATTTGTAGTATTGTTGACTACAGGTACTGATGGTCGAAAAGACAGAATAGGACAAGCTTTGTTCTTTCTAAGTTGCTTCACTTCATTTACTATGACTTGTAACCATGATGAATTGTAGCTCCTAGCCATAAAGAAAGTTCTCAACATTTCTGTCTCTTTAGAAAAAATTACATCCTGCGATGTTGATCTACTAAGCCTAATGAGTTGTCCCTTGACTACTCCTTTTTTCATATGAAAAGGATGTAGGCTTTTTTTGTGCAAGTATTGATTCGCAAATGTAGACTTTCTACAGATCTTGCTTATAAATTGTTTAGCGGTCAGATCATAGGTCAAATTTAAGTCAAGAAAATTTTAACTCTGGCCGTACCCTCCTATGGAAAACTTTAAAAATGTCCTAGTACTATTTAAGAATTCCACAAATTTTTCGAAAATCTCTAATGTACCATGCCAAAGGAAAATTAAGTTGTCTATGTAATGACGATAAAATAAAATATTCTTACCAAAGGTATTATTGTTATCGATAAACTTACTTTCCCAATTGGCCATTACAAGGTTAGTATATGCTGGAGCATCTTTTGCTCCCATTGCAACCCCAGCAATTTGCTTGCATAATACTTTATTGAATATAAAAAAATTGTTGTCAAGTACTAAGTCCATTAGGGTACAGATTGTATTAATTTTAATATTATCCAGACTGCTGTATTTGTTTAAATATTCTCTCAAAAAATATATTCCCGTTTCCTGACCAATGCATGTATACAATGACACTACATCCAACGATGTGAAACAAAATGCCCTATCTGATGACTCAAAATCTCTCAGTAATTCCAACAAGTGCCATGAGTCCTTCAAATAATACTTAGATGCTTGCATAATAGGATTAAGTATATACACTTGGACCCCCCCATCTACCTCAACTCTTCACTTGACAAAACATCCCTTTTCTTTGTAAATATTACTTGATTCACTCTAATAATTCCCACCTTCCTTCCTGTATTGTCAGTACTTATCCTTTCTCTAAATCTCCTTCTAATATTAGCTGTTTTAGGTAAGTTAAGATCTATCATATAGGTGTTTACATATTATTTTTTATCCATTATACAACTCATTTGTACTATGCATTATTTGTATTTGTATAATTGTTTTTCTACCTCTAGAGCTTTTCTCCTCAGGCCTCACATTCTAAGTTAGCTTTTTTAGTTCACTAAGATCTATAATAAATGTGACTACATTTTATTTTTTCCCATTGCATAACACTTTTGTACTATGAATTAATTGTATTTTTAAAATTGTTTTTACCTCTGGAGCTTTTCTCCCCGGGCCTCCACTGAAAATGGACATTAATCCAGCTGGACTAGCCCGGTCAACAAATGTAAAATAAAATAAAATAAAATAAAATATAATCCAGCCAAGTTGAAAGGGTTTCAGTCTTAGAACTATTTGCTGAAATGATAGGTATATCAGTATAACATTCTTTAACTCTAATTCTCCATGGGAGACACAATTATAATACCAGGAAGTATATTGGCAGTTGATTTTAGAAGCCAATAGATGGCCGGGTTAAATGACATGGTGTCCTTAGCACCAGTTTTGAAATTACGAGCTGCTAAATTGTAAGTTTTGCACATGTATCATTAACAGTTTTAACATAAGTACAGTGTTTTGATGTATAGGTACCTTATATTTATTATGCAAATTACCTTTTATATATTTTACTCATTATTTTTCCTATAATATATATTAGTTTTACAATTTTAGAGGCTGTATTTTCTTTTTAGAGTAGTAGTATACTATTTTATGTACACACATAGATTTATACATTTTTATATGTTTCATAAATGAAAATTTAAAGTTAAAGAATGTTATACTATTTTTACATCATATGTTTTAATGATTTAGATCAAATGTATCAGGAACATGCGTTTTTAAAAGCTTTTAGTATTTTAGTTTATTTATAAATGTGTATTTGCAAACTACATACATTTGTACCAAGAGGTTTGGGGTAGCACTTTAACTAACTGTTTTTGCAATTGAAGTTCAAATATGGA
This sequence comes from Protopterus annectens, assembly GCF_019279795.1. Taxonomy (NCBI): domain Eukaryota; kingdom Metazoa; phylum Chordata; order Ceratodontiformes; family Protopteridae; genus Protopterus; species Protopterus annectens. Next base: position 140,845,444 of record NC_056743.1, on the reverse strand, counting down.
TTGGCATTAATTAAGTAATTATTGAGGATGGGCTGTGTTATATATTGCTGAGCTTTCAAGCTTGCTATTATTCTGAGGAAGTTATAGACGAAAACGTACTGTGTACTGGTGTTTCAGCATTAATTTCGTGTGTTTGCTGTGCCTAAAATAAACTTTGTTTGGGTAAAACGGCTATCCGGCTGCTTATTATCTTTTTTAAGGAAAATATTTGAAAGATGTTTGATTTACATCTAACATCTTTCAAATATTTTCCGTAAAAAAGATAATAAGCAACCGGAAGATGTTTGATTTATCCGCGGTGGTGGTGCTGTAGTAGTGTTGTCGCCTCACAATAAGACGCTGACCAGTTCGACTCTCAGCTAGAGCGTCTTCTGCTTGGAGACATGTGTGAATGGGCATACCTTCGTTGAAGGTTGTGCGTCAGGGCTGGCAACTCAGCACGTAAAAATCAACTGCCAATCATTAGCGGACCGGAGTTCCACTCTGGCGACCCCTAACCGGGAAAAGCCGAAAGACACAACAACAACAAAATTTGAAAGATGTTTGATTTAATTAATGTATAATACATATTCCAACATTGATATTGGGAATTTCGATCATTATGAGCCTATTAAAGGTAGATCTACCCAGAGTAATTTAATAGGTTTCTGTGATCAGGTTACTATGGCCCTAGATATGGGTCTAACACCAATTATTTTCCAGGACTTGGACAAGGCTTTTGATAACCTACCTCATCAGCTTATCAATGTGTTTCTTCTAAAATCCAGTATCAGCTGTTATATAGTTAGATGGCTTATGTCCTGGTTAACAAGAAATGAAGAGTTAGGATAAATATTGTTTATTCTAACTATTTATTTGTTAAATCTGGTATTCCTCAGTGTTCTATATTGGGACCATTTTTGTTTAATATAGTTCTCTCTACTATACCTAAAAATGAGAAATTTTGAATATTTTAATATGCGGATGACTGTAAGACTAGGTTTATAATACAAAAGAGATCTGATTCGGATAATCTTAATAACTATCTTTCTAGTTTGAACTGCTGGGCACTTGAAGATGGTCTTACATTCAATATAAACAAACATAAAATAATGTACTTTCCTAAATAAAATTCAGAGGTATGCTATTTATTTATCATCTACAGAACTTCAGATAGTGAACTCTTATTGGGATTTGGGTGTGCATGTCCCTTCTAATTTGACTTTTAAAGGGCATGTTGATGAAGTTTATGCAAGGCTTTTAAGTACATGGGTTTTTTTGTTAATCTTACTACAAGGAATTAATTCTGTCTGTGAGTTATTTAAAACTTGCATAAGTCCCATTATTGAACAGAATATTACATTTTGTACATTTATACAGGCAAATTTAAACTGCCTAGAGAGGGTAAAAGGAGATACATAAAAATGATAGTCTCTTTGAAACACTTGCATTACTGTTCTAGTTGCAAACATTTGAATCTCTTTTCTGTCAGTTATAGATATTTATTTGGTAAACTTATACTAACCTTTAAAACTTTCCTTGATATCAGCTTACAAACTATGCTTGATATTGATGTTAATAATGGCTGCAAAACTCTTAAACACAGTAATCTGAAATTTCTTACCAAAATGGCTAAATGCAATGTTAAACATTCATTTACTACCATTAAGACATTCATGGAATAATTTGCTGGCATATATAAGAGATGTTAATGGATTGGACTGTTTTAAAAAGAGTTTAGATGCTTGGTTTGGAGTTAGTGTATGAATTTCCATTAAAAAAATCAGTGTTCTTAAATGGCTCCAGGGACTAAGCACTGTTAAAGTATGCATGTATGTATTTTGTCAGAAGATATGTTAAACCTCCCAAAATTAAAAACTACTTAAGAGATAACTGTATAGTCTTTAAGCTTCTCTGGCCAGTGGATGGCACCAGTGGTTCATACACTGCTGATGTTTTTGAATTTATAGGTTCATAGGTAAGTACTAAGCTAGCTGCCATTGTGGGCCCTTTAAAGCATAGCTAATTTCTCTCTCTGTGCTCAAATTAACCTATCCCCTTTGGTTAGAGATTAGTCTTACCCATCTCATGATGAATAATTATATGTTACCCCTAAGAAGAATAACTGTGATCATGCCATAGATAATTTGAGGGCCCCATGCATAGGATAAAGCATTTAGGAGCTGCCACTGTGCATTAGTAGTAGGACAGGTGGCAGTTCTAGAGTAAATTTTCTGTTTCTCATCCATAGCCCAGACATGCTTGAATATGCACAGGGAGGAATTTTGTTTTATGTGAATGGGGAGTCTGTTCCAGAACAGTAGTATTTTCTGTGAGATATGCCTGTCCCACCAAACTGATCATCTGATATTGCAGAAGAGGTTTTGATTCCTAGACTGAGTATTTCTGATGCCATTTGACTTGCTGATGAATAGTAAATCCATTAGTATTGGGTCAAAGGATGCCTTGTAGCCACACACAGGTCATCTTTTAGCAGTTTGTAGGATACTGAGCACAGTGACAGGGCTTTGAGTCAGTCCATATAGAACATGTTGTTTATGCCTTGTATCCTTTTAGTAAGGTATCCCTGTGGATATTGCAGTTATTGCATGTGTCTGGATAGATGCATGCTAAAGTAGCATTATACTCGATGCATGGCAAAATGTGGGCTACGTAAATGGGGGCAATAACATGCATAAATCTAGACACAATCCCTTTGTTTATATGTTTTGCAATGTAGAAGGACTTCTTGCAGCAATGGACACATTTTGTCAAAGGTTAGGTCACTGTCCACATAGGATCCCAAATCCCAAACAACTGGGTCAACTCTTATCAGTGTATGTATTATTAATGAGGTAGTTCCCTGGGGTAGATAACGTCCCAAAAGAAACAATAATGCATTTTTATCATTTAATTTCAGTCGATTTTGGCACCAGTTATTTATTTGTTTAAAACTTAAAGTACAAGAGTCTAAAGGCTATACTGAAAGTTGCAGACTGGCTTGTAAAACAGTAGAAATATAAACTGAATGCACAGTGTAATTAAACCAGTCTTCTGGCTTTGTGAAAGTACACAGAAACATTTTGATATTATGCACATTCATTGCAATGCTATCTTGTGTGACTATACCTGGTCATTTGCAGATTAAGAGAATTTGTCAGATGAATACTGCATATAATTAAATCATGGTTTTAAATACTAATAAAATTAATAGCACTTTTTAGAACTAAACTTAAGCAAAGTTCCAGAGAGCACCCCTGCAATACCAGGCTACAACTCTTACCACACATTTCGGCCACCAAATCAGGACCGAAACACTAAAGGTGGAGGAGTGTCCATATTCACCAAGGATATCCACACCACCAGGTCTAGTTGCCCAACACAATGCATCTGAAATTCTTCAGGTGCAACTAACACTAGGTAAGACTGCAATCCAAATTGTAGCTTGCTACAGATCCCCCACCATGCACCAGAATTCTCATTGCACCTTTCTAAACATACTGGAAAATATTAAGATACAATCAAACACCCTAATACTGGGTAATTTCAACTACCCTGCCATTAACTGGGAAAACTACTCGTGTGCCAACAACTTTGCCCAACGGTTCTTGGAATACATAAATTGCAATTCCCTGGATCAACTAATCCATAGTCCCACCAGGGGCTCCAATATCATAGACCTGGTCATTACCAACATGGGAAATCAATGCTCCACACCTATGGTCACCCCCTCGTTGGTCAGGTCTGACCATAAGCTAATCACCCTTGACATCCACATCCCTCCCCCACCCAACCTCTGTAAAAAAAACTTCTCCAAAGCCAACTTCATGCTACTCAAGTCAGAAGTGACAAACTTCATGACAACCATACAGATGGGAATTGAAAGTTTGACTGCTGAATCATACACTAAGGCACTGTACGAGCACATCCACTCTTGCATGAATCGTGCCATCCCAAATAGAACCAAGATGCTCTCCTCCAAAAAAAGGAAGCCAGTCTGGTGGTCTCCTGTCATAAACAAACTTTACAACAAAAGGAAGAAACTGTTGCAGAAAAGAGGAAAATCCCAGGATGCAAAAAACTCCCTTACCAGCCTCAGTAAGAAGCTGAGATCCCTCATAAAATCCTCCAAAGCTAGTTACGAAAATAAAATTGCCAAAAGATTCCAAAGACAACCACAAGGCATTCTATAGTTATGTCAAGAATCTAAATGGCAATGCTCAAATTTGCTCTGAGCTACAACAGAATGGCATTAAATATACTGATCCCAAGGATATTTCCAGTATCCTGGCAGATCGATTAATTGCCAACTTCTCCTCTCTCTCACCCCCTAAAGGAACCATCTCAATACCAAAAGACTGCCAAATTCCGGTAATAACGGCCACACGGGTAAAAACTGCACTCTCCAAAATAAGTATACAGCATCCATGGGACCAGATGACATCCCGGGCTGTGTACTACATGAACTACAAAATGAACTGACACCTCAACTAAGTGTCATGTTTAATCATAGCCTCACCTTAGGCTTCATGCCCACTGAGTGGTGCACAGCTACAGTTATCCCACTCCACAAGGGGGGGGATCCACCTTGACTCCTGGGAACTATCACTTCATCAGTCTGATGAGCCTGACCTGCAAGAACATGGAATGCATTATCATGGAACTTATAAACAAAGACATTGGCAACCTTCAAACACTAGACCCCACCCAGTTTGGGTTTGTGAATGGCCGATCTTGTCTCCTGAACCTGATTGACTTCTTCAAATCAGTCTCCAGAGCTGTGGACGAGGGTAAGTTGGTCCACACAGCCTATCTGGACCTCACCAAGGCCTTCAACACCATCCTTCACTCTGGAATCATAGATAAACTTACTAAGCTGAGCATTATTCCATATGTCACTCGATGGGTTGTCAACTGGCTTACTGATAGAACCCACACTGCAAAAGTAGCCGATTCCAAATCCATCTCCAGACAAAGTGATAAGTGGAGTACCTCAGGGTTCAGTCCTGGGACCGCTCTTGTTTGGCATCTACTTTTCTGAAGTACAGGCCAACACTAAGGGACTCTGGCTAACAAAGTTTGCAGATGTCTGCAAACTGGGAACCATTATTGAATCCCCAAATGATGTGGATATTCTACAAAAGGGCCTTACAGAAACAGAAACAGATGTTTGGTGCCAGAGCCATAGGCTCAAGCTCAATGCCAAGAAATCTGTAGTTATCCCCTTTGGGAAAAAACATGTACCCATGAATTACCACATAGGTGGCAGTACACTAAACACCGAAAGTATGATAAGAGACTTAGGGACACAGGTGGACAGTGGTCTCACCTTCAATAACCACATCGCCACAACAGTCAGGAAATCCTTCTATGTGGCACACCTCATCACTAAGGGCTTTTCATCCAGAAAAAAGGAGGTCATGTCCCACTGTACTCATCCCTCATTAGACTCATTATAGAATACAACTCCCCGTTTGTTATGTACCTCTCAAGACATCTGCAACAACTGGAAAGGCGGCAGAAATACCTCACTAAAAGAATCACAAGCTTAAAGCAGATGACCTATGCTGACTATCTAAAAAAACTCCAGTTATACTCTGTCGCATATCGTCTACTCAGAGGCGATCTCTGCCATCTGTATCAAGGCCATCTCAAACCCAGAGCTGCTGGACATGCTACACTTAAAGAAATCCCAATCCCTCATAGCCACTCACTCCAGGGATCTAAACCTTGTCATCACAATGAGCAAAACATGCTGGAGGGATAGGTTCCTGACCCAAAGACTCCCCAGACTCTGGAATAGACTGCCCATACATGTCAAGCAGAGCGCCTCTTTGGCCCTCTTCAAAAGGAACCTTGATGATTGGATGGGAGACAGGAAATTCATCCTGAGGATCATGTCAGTCGCCCTGCTAGACAGGGGTCCAGAGAAGTAAATATTGTGGGAAGAAATATCCAGGGAATTGTTATGGCTAGGCTTGTATAGGCCCCAGGGCTGATAGCCTAGTACTAACCTATGAACTTATAAGTAGAAGAGAATGAGAAATGTAGGTGTCATTAGGAAGCAGTTGAAAGCAACATGCTTGGTGAATAGTGTGATTACATTTTAAAAATAATATAAAATTGGTATCACAAGAGACTGGCATAGCTGATAAACTTGTTCAGGTAGCATAATTTATATTTAAACTGGAACAAATATAAAATAAGTGTGACAATTCTAAAACATATAGGTCATATTCCTACCTCAGGAGATCTGAACCCTGATACAAAAAAGTCCTGGTAGCTATAAAAATGCTAGTGCCAGAATTCAAGCAGTCATAAATCAGATTTGTAGGAATTATGCACTATTTTGACAAGTTTATATATATTATATTTGAAATATCCTTGCATGTAAGGAAAGTTGCTAAAGCAAGATATGGTTTGGAAATGGAGCTATGAAAAAGAAAATAATTTTGAAATGGTTAGAAAGCTAGTCCCATAGCATTAAAATCACATGATGTGGAGAAGGTTTGCTGCAAGTATATGCTATTCACAATGGTAAAGGAGCCAACATCTGACACAACACAAGATGAGCTACCTATAGGCCAAGAGCATGTAGGCATGCATAAAATATGTGTTGAAGTAGAAAATAACCTGTTAGCATTAGTTATAGATATGAGAAATACCATGCATATGTCTGTGATAAACAATTTCAAAGGGAAACAGACAACCTCTTTCTAAGGGTATTTGAAAAGTCCTCATTCAAAGCACCTCTAAGACGTCAAACAATGATAGTTAACGTATGAAGAACTGAACTGAAAGTGAGATATGGACAGGACAATGATGTATAAATAGCTTGTGTGTTAAGAAGAGCATATTTAGCTGTTGACACATGGATAATTGAAGGAAGAAAAGTTAGAGATCATTATGAAATTGCAAACCCACAGAAAAAGTCAAAGAATTTCTGAGTTGTACCAGCCATGACTTAGAAATGCAGTTAATGAAATATATTACAGTGAATAGTTGGCCTAACAGATAATCATCAGTTTGCAAAGGGGTAAGGCTTATTTGTTCTTTGAAATAAGAAGTACATTGTATTCAAGCTTAATATTCAATGCTGACAAAATTAATAGCTCCTCTTGAGGACAGAAAAAATGCTCAAGAAAATTAGAGTCTCACTGGGGGAATAAAGTACAAAGAAACAGAAGAGATATAATATCTTGGTCTGAATTGTCTACTTAAATGCAACAAGTTTAGAAATCTGTGCCACCTGCAGGTCTTGCCACAACAGTAATCCCAAAGACAAAATGTTAGCATAACCAGTTCCAAAATATCCTCAGAGCACAGTGGGCACACCTTTTCGCCAGTTTAAAGATGCAGTTGAACCAAGATGTAATTTGTCTGGAAAATGGAAAACAGCATACTATAAAACACAGCTATCTGTAAATGACAAATGTCTAAGTCAGTGATAAGGGAGGGACAGCAATAAGAACTAGCATAACCCATATTGTTGAATGAAATTAGAAAATCTGAGAATCGTAGTGATCTAGAAGTTACCTTTCTAAATGAAGCTATAGTAGATCATGAATTATCCCCAAAAGATTGGAGAGTAAAATGTATTGATAAATACTCAATATTTGGAAAACCATTGAAAAAACAGACAGATATGCAGCAGAATTTCAGTTGATTATTGTAATACAGTGCATGCTTTCACAAATGTATATTGATAGATATGGTTTATAAGTCAAGGAAAGGATGATGCTATACAGAATAAAGGTGGTGGGTGCTATACATTCCACATAAAGTTAAATCTCTGATGAGCTAACAATAAGCAGGGAAGTACATGTCATGTGCTATGTGTATTTTCTCAGTCTGAATCTCAACAGTTTAAATAAATACCTCTACAGAGTTAAAGCCCGCACTTCCTGTTTCTCTTGTCTTGTTTACAAATAACCATCTAATTACTACAAAATGATGCTACATCACTGTAAAGCTATGCTGAGTCATTTTATTATGGATTACACCAGTGGAAGGACTGAGTAAAAGTAAAACTGAAAACCGCAAAAACTCAGTCAGGCACTTAGGAACTAATAAAGGCCAGCAACAGTAAATTAGCAAACTTGCCAACAAGTCAATAAGCACAAAACTGCAACTGTCCAACGAAAAATAATGTAATAACAACAAAGATTAAGCACTTTCATTCCTCAACAGGGAACTTCATCAGAATACAAGATTACACCACTCAAACACTTAAATACATCAATAGTATGTCTATTTAGTTACATCATTAAAAAATGTAAAACACCATTGGTCCCCCACTAATTAGTAAAATCAACAGCATAAAACTATTAAACATACAATTACCTAACATATATTTGTATAATAAAATACTCATAAAAAACTGTCATAAGAAACAACTAATGTCTTGTCGTAATCAATATTTCAAGGCTTTTCTTTTGAGAGCAGGAATAGTGGAATAATGTTCATTTAACCCAGGAGAGGGTTACAGCCATCCAACTTTAATAGCCACATAAACTCTTTATACTCAAGGCAGGTTTCCCAGTCCCCACCCCTTTCAGGGATTTTCACTTGCTGTAATAGCCAAAACCTAAAACTAGCCTGGGAACAGTATAAGGAATGTTTATAAAGAGTGTTGGTGTCCTTTCCCTTACTTGTCTCGTACACGTGCTCATATATCCTTTGTTTCAATTTTCATTCAGTTCATTGAAATTCTGGACCTTTTTGCATGGAGTACCAAAGTAGATTTTGCCAACTGATCATTTAGAGCAGATGTAAAAAGATCTATACAAGGTGTTTTCCACAGATAGATGAACTCTTGGAATATCCTGTGGTTCAGTTTCTGTTTTTGAGTTTCTGTTCTGGTCCCGCTCAGCTTGTTTGCTACATAGTTTTGCTCCGAAGAGATATACGTTGCCTGCCGAGTAAAACTCTGCTACAAAGCTGTATCCCAGACTACCAAGGCTAGTCTACCCACTTTGCTTTGTTTATGTACTCCATCATTATGGTGTTGTCTGTCAACAATTTTAGTGGTCCCAGGGGCCACAGATAATTGAGAGATTTGAGAACATTTATGAGTGCTAATATCTCGTTTATGTTCAAGTGTTTTGGTCTGTCTTTCTATACCAAGGACTCTACTCTTTTATTTCCTATTGGTACTGCTGTCCAAGCACAGTTTGAGGTGTTTGTTGTGACAGACTGTGCTAGTGCAGCATGGGAGAATTTGAGACCTGGGCTCTGAGAACTATAGTGTTTCCACCACTTAATCTCTCTGTTCACAAATCCTAAAACTGGAATATGAAAAGTAAAAGGATGTTAATGTTGGGCCATAGAGATTTCAAGAATCATTGCATCATTCTCATGTGGAGTTTTGAGAGAGGTATTATGAGCATCATAAAAGCCATGAGACCCAAAACCTTGAGAAATTCCCCTTGCTGAGAAGGAAGTCTGAGTGGAAAACCTCAGGAATAGCTCGATGTACAGAGCCACATTTTCATGTGGAAGAAAAGGTTTTTGAACTGAGGTGTCCAGGAGACACCTCAAAAGAAAAAAAAAAAAGTCTTGTAAGTAGTAGTACTCACAAAAGAGAATGGTCTCTTGGAATCCGAGTCTATGTGGAAGACCCTTTATCCACGTGACAGATTCCTGACACATTGAAAAAGACACTGCAAAGTTAAGCAAGTCATATAAATAAGGACAAATGTGAATTCTTTGCAGTCTGCACTAGGTTAACAGATGAGCTAGATGCTTAGTGAACAGCCCAAAGAGTAATGCAGATAACTGATGATGTGTTCCAGACGGAAACACTTTGAAGAATGCCTTTCTGCTTTCCAAGGAGGAGGGAGATTTTCTATCACTCCCTGAGTGAGTATATGCTGGATAGCAACAGAGAAAATAAGTATTTAGTCTGGTAGGTAAGTAAGAATCCCCTGAAGAAGTCAGAGAGACTCTCAGTTCCATCTGTACTCTTAATGGATTACACTCGGAACCCATCTGTCTGAAATAAGCTGTTGCCAAACACAGAAATGGAGATTCAGACTTTATAGAATGGGGGGGGTCCCACACACACACACACACACACACACACACACACACACACTCATTCTGACTTATTAGACTGTCCTTTCTTTTTTTTTTTTTTTTTTTTTTTTTTTCAGGAACCACCCTGACATTACTTTTAAAAAGTGTGCTTACCCACAGATTACTGAGACTTTTATTCTTCTGATTAAAGAAAGTTGTAGAGGGAGTCTTAGGTTCATAAGTAGTTACTGGGCTATTCATCTGAAGGTCTTTATAAGTCTAGCCGTGTGTACCCAATATAAAGGATCATGCCAAAACTTGAGATCTTAGGAATGACTCCCCATATCTTGAATGCCTTATTAAACTTGGATAAGGGATCCATTAAATCAGCTTTTCCCTCTCACTGCAATTTTTAATGACCTCTGCAGCAGAAGGTCTAAAAACTAGTTTTCTATCAAAGGAATAATTCAAAATTCCATTTTTGACATCCTCTGAGAAATATTTGGAATACAGCCAGGCATACTCCCTCATAACAGTTCCATTTGCAGCAGCCCTGGCAGTGGGATCAGTAGAGTCATATGCACATTTCTAACAGTGGTAGTCACTCAAGACCATCCTACACAAAGCAGATTTCTCCTCACAAGAGGAGAGGGATCCATAATATTTCTAACATTCTCATAAGTGGCAAGCGTAAACATTTGAGGTTGACAGTTAATAATTCTAAAAACAAGTCTTACAGAAGAATGCACTTGTTTTCCCAAACTTATCAAAATCCTCCCCATCCTTGTCAAAATGAGAGGGATTGGTATTAACCAAATATTTAGCAGCAGATGGATTCACAATAGCTGCCAGACTAGATCTAGGATAAGTGTATAAAAACTTAAAAGACTGAGGCACTTTCTATTGACTAGCTCCTGCCAGCGCCAGGGAAATTCCAGGCTGTGACAAAAACATCCTCCAAAGCAGACAGAAAAGGAGGAATATAAGTAGGTTCTGGAAGTACTATTTGTAACAAATCAGACTAAGAACCATCACTGCTTTCCACTGAAACAGTTGATTCCTTTTGGAAATAGTTTCAGAGAAAGGGAGTCCATCAAAGAAACCGACTGAAGACATACTTTCCTCAGAATTTGAATCACAAATATGTGAAGGCAACATATAATCTGTCCCGTCACTATAATTTAGCAGTTCAGGTTCTTAAATTTCTTCAGAAAATAAAGAATTAATTTTTCTTTTACCAGAAACACACATACAAGAAGCTTGGACTAAACCCTGAGCTAAGCTCAAGTAAATTACTCCTGTCCAGGATAACTGAGGAAAAATAAGGCATATGTTTCTGTTTTTGTTTCTTTCTCAAAGGAATTTCTAAAGAAACAGATCCAGAATTGCTGCCAATAATCTCTCCATGGAGGGGCACTATTTTCTGTATAGGCAAACAGACATTCTCACGGCCTTTCTCCCAGGACTGACAAGAGTGGCTCTCCCTTTCCCAACATGGGCACTCCAACAGCTGCAGAGGATATGGCTAACTGCTGGTTCATGGTGACAATACGGAACACACCATCAAGACCCAAGGGAAAAAAAAAGATGTGTGGTCCAAGGAACCAGCTTTGGCAACAGTAAAGTTAGCCACCTGTGGACGAGGCACTTTATCATCCGGTTGTGATGGAAAAGACTTCTTAACAATTTTTGTCTGCTTGTTAGTTCATTTGTGTGTAAGGCTGATAGAATGTAAAACGCAGAATCAATAGGTTGTTCAGTTGTTAAGATGAAGAAGGTACCTAATTCCTGGTGAAGCCTGGCAGCAGTAGTCAGTAAAACAAGTAATTTGTAAAAAAGCTTTTTTTTATTAAAATAATAAAAAGTACTTAAAGCACTTATCTCCATTTGCAAAAATAACTTTCACCACAGAAATGTAGTTTAAAGTTAGTATAAACAACTTTTTGACACAAAACATATTTTACACCTGCCCTTAGAACAACCACAGCCTTAGTAACTTTCACAGATATTATTAACAAAGTTGCTTTATCTTGTTTTATCTGGACTCCTTGCTCTCTCTAAAGCTTTTCATCTAGTCTCTCACCAAAACCTCCTTTACCAACTGTTTATCCTCAGGCTATCAAAACTCACACTTTTATGGTTTAACTACTACTTAACCGATAGACACCAGTCTGCTAAACAGCTCTCCACTGTTTCTCCATTCCTTCCTGTCAATACTGGTCTGCACAGGGATTCATTTTCAGCCCTCTGCTCTTTAATTCTGTTGAAAGTTGGCTACAGGATCGTCACCTACCACTAAATCCCCAACAAAATGAAATTACTTCTCTTTTCTCCAAAATCCCATTTCCATGAAAAACGCAACTTTAAAATGTCTTCCTTAAATAATGCCATGATTGAAGTTACCCCACATACAAAACTACTTGGGATGACAATCAACAATAATCTATAATTCAATTTACATATCCACAACAGCATCAAGGAAAACAATCAAAAACTAAACACTCTACGTAGAGTAAAGAAATTCCTTTCAGACTCTGCCAAGGTAATTCTAGCTGCCACTTATCTCTTAACCTTTTTCCTATATGGAGCCCCTATCATGACTAACTTACAAGCCTCACTTAATTCTAAATTTGAACAGTGCTATAACAAAGTTGCCAGATTCATTTGCAAACATCTTACTGGACCCACCACTGTTTAGCACTAAAAACAATAACTAACTTCAGCTTCCTCAGCACCTGTCTTATACTCAGTTCACCTTAACCCAAAAAATCATCTATTCCCCATCCACCTGCCCAGCAATTAGATCTCTACTACAATAATATCTTCTAAATTGTCACCTTCAGTCAAATAATAATTAACTTCTTACCATCTGCAAACCACAGTGGGGTCAGTCTCTATTCTGAAAGTGTAGTTAGAACTTGGAATAAAATTCCTGTATCAGTCAGATCTATCACACACCCTCATCTTTTCGAAACATTACCAAAAGACTACTTCTCTGCCTCCTGGCTTTGTCCCTGCTTCTCATCTAGGACATAGCTATCTAATATCCTTAATCACCTTTCTAATACCTCCCTTTAAAGCACCAAATCACTTAACCTGTTTATCCCCTCCTAATACCGTACTCTATTTTACTTCTTAAACTACAATACCCAAGTGTAATTAGCACAACCAAATAACTATTCCATCACTACTACTCCATTAACACTGAAACTTGCTTATCTACTCTAAAATCTCAATCTGTTGTATTTCTTAAATTACTCCTACCTATTTTATACAACACTCTTCTATATGTAAAGTCTCAGTGCAAGGCTTTTGTTTGTGAATATAAATACAACATTTATTATACTGACTTATGCTGTATATTTACTGAAACTGCATTATAAAATGTGTTATTGTAAATATTGATTGCAATAAATATGATACCTTGGAGCTTTTCTTCCAGGCTTCTGCTGAAAAATGGTACCTTTATCCATTCAGACTTTCCGGGTAAACAAATGTCAAATAAATACATAAAAGTCAAAAAGTAATGTTGCCATTTAAAAGTATACAAAATTCATGTGACATTCATAAAAGTACTTTCTCTTAGTGTAATTAATTATGTTTTGCAGAAAAATGTAGTTTTCTGTCAAATAAGTAAATAAAGTGGACGTCTTTTTTTTTCCTCTGAAAGGGAACTTATATGCTTTGCGGTGCAACAATGTCAGCTGATCGTCAATCCTCAAAAGCCCACATAGGAGTGCTCTCTCAAATAGCAGGAAAGCACTGAAGGGCTTCACACCCAAACCTGATTTTCAGCTTGAGCTGACTAATGGTTTGGGCCCATGGATTGTGTCCTAAAGCAAGGTATAACCCACATAGCTTACACTAGTGCAGAAGTTATCAGTATAAAGAACATCCTCTACTGCCATTCAGTTTTAAAGTAAATTTAATTGAATAGAGCAAGTATGTAACAGGGACTTCAGCAACATTAAGGTTACTCTCAGTATGATGTAAAATTATTTGAGAAATGTTTAAAATTGTACAAACAGGTTAGTTAAAATGCAGATTTAGATGGAAAACTGTTGATAGCTGGAATCAGAGGTAAAGCTAGGTATACTCTCTGTCCTCTTTTGAGTGCAATTTTCTGTGCATTACTTAGAGAACCCATGGCTTTTTTAGGCCATGCTGTGTCCACAACTGTCTAATTTAATGTCTCCAGTAAAAGTTTCATAGATTGAAAAAAATATTCATTTAATGGTTTTAAAGAGACAGTGATGCAAATGTTTAAGAGTTGGTCAGGGGAGATTATTTTTTTTTAACTGACAGGTGGGCTGGGGGGCAAGTATGCAATTATATAATCTTGCTTCATCCCTGGTGGGAATGAGACCAATAAAACCTTCTTTACAACAAAACAAGCAACATTATCTCTACTTTTAGTTGCTTTCATTTTCTTTTTTTATAGGAGACAAAAAAAAACATTTTCTGTCAAAATGCTTTATTTTGCTTTTAAAACTTCACTGAAGAAAATATTATCTTTGCATGGTTATAACATTAGGGAAATAGTCCTGACTGAGTCTAACCATAAATGAGTGTCAGAGATGTGTCCCATGCTCATGACAGCACAATTTTTCACTGTAACACATGTAATGTCAAATAACTGAGTCAGCTAGCTTGAAAAAACTTGATTTAGGATTAAGAGAATGATGTGCTGTCTCTACAGGAAAGGAAAACACTTCTGGGATGGTGTCCCAGGCTGCGTCCTACACGAGCTCAAAGATGAACTAACCCCCTCACCTAAATACACTGTTTAAACTCAGCCTGTCCACAGGTTACATGCCCACAGAGTGGCACACAGCAACGGTTATTTCGCTCCACAAAGGTGGAACCACAACGGACCCCGGGAACTATCGCCCTATAAGCCTAACTAGCTTGGTCTGCAAAGCTATGGAGCACATCATCATGGATCTCATTAACAGAGTCATTGGGAACCTTCAAAAACTGGTACCTACCCAGTTCAGCTTTGTTAAAGGCAGATCCTGCCTCCTAAACCTGGTGGGCTTCTTTGAGACAGTTACCAAGGCTATAGATGAGGGAAAGGTGGTCCACACAGGCTACCTAGACCTCGCAAAGGCCTTCATTACCATTCCCTACTCAGGTATTATAGACAAGCTCACTAGCCTGAACATAAACCCCTGCGTCACGAGATGGGTTGCCAACTGGCTCACGGACAGAACCCACATGGTAAGAGTTGCGGGAGCTAGGTCCGACTGTAAACTGGTTACAGGTGGCATTCCCCAAGGCTCAGTCCTAGGACCCCTCCTGTTCGGCATATACTTCTCAGAGGTACAGGCAAGAAAAGGAGGACTATGGCTGACCAAGTTCGCAGACAACTGCAAACTAGAGGCTATAACTGACTCTCCAGCTGACACAGACATCCTCCAAAAGGGTTTCACTGAGACAGATACTTGGTGTCAAAACCATAGCCTCAAGCTAAATGCCAAAAAGTGCATAGTCTTCCCCTTTGAAAAAACAAAGTACCCACAAACTACCACATAGATGGTATTCTCCTAAATACGAGAGAGATAATAAGGGATCTGGGGACCCAAGTAGATAGTAACCTCTCCTTTGATAACCACATTGCCAAAGTGGTTAGAAAATCCTTCTATGTGGCCCACCTAATCACAAAAGGGTTTGCATCCAGATCAAAAGAGGTCATTGGGCCCCTCTATGCATCACTCATCAGACCCATCATAGAGTACAATGCCCCATTTGGGATGTACCTTACAAGACACCTGCAACAACTGGAAAGACCACAGAAGTACCTCATCAAGAGGATCACTGGCCTCAAGCAGATGCCCTATGCAGCTCGACTGAAGAAACTCCAGCTGTACTCTGTTGCATACTGCCTACTCAGAGGTGATCTCTGCCTGACATATACAAGGCCATGTCCAACCCAGAACTGATGGACATGCTCCACCTGAAAAAAAACATATCCTCTCAAGCCACATGCTCCAGGGATCTAAACCTCACCACAACAATAAATAGGATGTGCTGAAGGGATAGATTCCTGTCACAGAGACTTCCCATGCTCTGGAACAAGATTCCAATCTACATTAGGCAGAGCTCCTCACTAACCCTCTTCAAGAGAAACCTTGTCGAGTGGATGGGAAACAGAAAGTTTACCCCAGGGATCACTTCAATGGCTCTGCTGGACAGAGGCACAGGGAACTAATCCAAGGGGGTGGCAAAAGCCAACACATTCCGGCTAGGGTTATAAATGCCTTCGGGCAGATAGCCTAGTACCTACCTATGAACCTCCGAACCTATAAATTCAGTGTTTTCCATAACTGATAACCCCACTCCCAAGGAAAAAAGTTATACTCAGACCTATTACATTATCCTAGACATTACATGTTGTTATGTTATTATGTCAGTGTTTATTTTAAACTGAGTAATGAGGTTTTCAGCTGCTTTTATAGTTGGTAAGGAAGTCCATCTGACTACCTCCATAAGTGTGCTCTTATGTCCCTTACCTACAAGCTGTAATTAAGACATATGCATGTGAATATTATGTAGTAATTTGCTACAGCTCTCACAAATGTCTTTGATTAGAATAGCTGAATAG
Source organism: Protopterus annectens (assembly GCF_019279795.1). Classification (NCBI taxonomy): domain Eukaryota; kingdom Metazoa; phylum Chordata; order Ceratodontiformes; family Protopteridae; genus Protopterus; species Protopterus annectens. The sequence goes on along the minus strand of NC_056743.1, from coordinate 140,828,844 downwards.
TTTGTTAATGTTAATCAAAATGGAAGCAAGTCTAAAACATCAAATGATTTCTTTGGAAGATTAGCTATATCATCTCAGGTAAAGTGGAATACAAACCTAAATTAGTTGTAAAATACTTTCCATAGAAATCAGGGGTTATATAGTTCTGGCTTGTTGTTTTTGAAGATTCCTTCCAAAATGCTTCAAAAACACGTAAAAGTAGAAAGATCCCTGCAGAGGGATGTTGAAGTAGTAGAACTGAAATGAAGGTTTCTTAAACACTAGAAGAATCTCGTTGATTTTATAACTGACTATTTGTAGACAGTGAAGTCAGGTATTCTACAAATTTTTATGAAAATCAAGGAGGCTAATTTTATTTTCAAAGGGATTTCAGACACATTTTAAAACTACAAATCCATGTTGTCCTGAATATAATTTTTTTCACTGCTTTTATCTATACCATATATTGCGCTCCTTGTTGACATATTGAGACTCATAATAATGGGCCCCAGAATCATGTTGAAAAAAAACACAGAAGAGTTTGTTAAACATCGCTTTTTATATTAAAGTTGTTTTTTTTTTGGAGTGGGGCAAGCCCCCCACACCCACAAGCTTATAAATACCCACTCTGAGATCACCATACCTTGGAAAAAATGGAATATTCTGAGGAACAGCAATCTTGGACTAAGTATTTGTAACTTTGTATTTTTGCTCATTCAGACACACCATTCCAGGACTTGCACTAATAATGATGATTGCACATTCAATTACCAAGATATTGACTTTTTGTCAAATATTATGTATGCTTTAAAGATAGGATTTGTTTAGGATGGGCACCAAGAGATCTGAAATTGTATAACTTGATGACAAGGCATGAGCTAAAGGCAATGTTCTTTAGAGTAAATGTTTCTGAGGCACGTTTTTGGCTGAAGGTACAGTTGAATAACATGGTGATGGTATTCTTTTTCTCCCTGATGGACATATGGACTTCAATGTTAATGTACTTTTAATTTAATACTTACACCTACCCATAAGTCACAATGCTCTTTTAATTTCTACATTTTCCAGCCTCTTTCCAAATTTTGCTTAAATATGCACGCAATTTGTAAAACATTGCAAGGTCTCCTGCACATTTCCTCTTCTAGTGGAATGTCTGTGCAATTACCAAATTCATAAACATTCCTATATGCTGATTTCCAAGTAATATCCCAGATGTCCATCAGTGGCCCTCAAGATTCAATGCTATCATTGTTTTCTCACTCTGTTTTTCCTTTGTTGAACTGTCATATTGTTGAATATGGATTCTCCATGAACATCTTAAACAGTATGTTCATAGCTACTTGTTAATATTATGCCATTGATATATGACGATCTAAGCCTTAAATCCCATGGTAGTTTATAGCCCTTATATTTTACATATAAATAACCCAGAGGTAGTAGAACAAGGTTAATTTGTGATGGTTACAGTTCAAACTTCTGGCAGTTCAGACTGCAGACAGTGTCAACTACATTATTAAATTAGTGACTGTTCAAAATGCAGACGCAGATAAGTGTGTTTGTGTGAGTGCTAGCAGGTTAGGGTTAGGTAAGGTAATAACTTTGGTATTATGCATGTTTCAGTATCTGAGTCTGTTTTCTGTAATAGTAGTGCTACAGAAAGGGTTTTCCTAAGGTAAGGTACACGGCTAGGGATAGCACTGGGGTTAACACACACAGACATGCACCAATTTACTAATGTGTGCTAACCCTAACCCCAAGCCTAATCTTGCACCTTACCTTAGAAACCCCCTTTCCGTAGCAATACCACTATTCAGACAAATATCTTCTTATATTATTCATATAGTTTTGAGTGTTTTTTTTTCTGGTTTTGTTGTAGTTTTTGTGATTTATTTACAGTAGGTTTGGATGACTTTTGTTAGCATTGTGAGTTCTTTATTATGATCTGTTGATACCATGAACTGTCGATATTATGAACTCACATTTTTTGTCTGTATTTCAGTGTCTGTAATTTGAGTGTATGCATTTTAAACTGTTGGCAGTTTGATATATTTGTTGGGATATTTACAAATTCAACATATCCATGAAGGTCATGGGATCAAAACCAGGGATGAATTTGTTGTTGCCCATCCATTCATCCAAATTACATTTGAACAGAGTAAAAGAAATATTTCACTTTATATAGAGTGGGATTCTTTGTGATATAAATGATGCCACTGTACTTGCAAATGTGTAATATGTCTGACAGAAAAGGGTTTATTCAAGTTCTTTACACAAGGCAGAGGTTGCCTCCCCAGTAGCCTGTATGATACTGAGAAGATGGACAAGGATCTGAGTCTGTCTGCTTCGTTTTTTGCAATTCAGGCTTTTAGTTTATTGATTGAGAAAGCTTTGTGATCATTCTAGTTTTGACAAGTGTTTGGCGAGATACATACTAAAAGGGACATTATACACAATGATCAGTCTAATGAGTGCTGAGTGGATTGGAATAATTACAGCATTAGGTGTGGTCACAATACATTTAAATACATGCTGTGCAATGATAAAGGACTTTCATACAGCAGTAGATTTGTGGTGATCTAAGGATAGCTCACTGGTGACACAAGTCCATAGATCTTCAACTGCAGGATCAATTTTCATGGGTGTATGTTTCAGTGTAATAATTAAAATGGAAGTCATGCTTTCCAAAGGATACAGTTATACACTTTTTGGCATCTAGTTATAATCCACTGAGACCAGCGATTTGTTGGGACAGGCCCTCTCTGGAGATCTTGGTGTCCTCTGTGGAGTTTACTTTGGCACCAAGTTTGCAATCATCTGCAAATGTAGTCAGCCATAAACCCTTGACCTTATCTTTTCCCTCCAAAAACGAATTGCCACAGAAATGTGGCCCAAGGACTGAACTCTTAATTATACCTTGCCTTATGAATAAACCTCCTGATGTGGTATTAATCTTGTTTTGTGAACACGTTACACTATAGTAACACTGCCTTTCTTTCATCCATCTTTCTCCAGTCCCACTTATAACCTTTCTAATGCTAATTATTCCATGTAACCCATCAAACCTTGAAGTGAGTGTGCGTGTAAGTGCGTGCTTGTGCTCAAGTGTGTGTGTGTGTGTGTGTGTGTGTGTGTGTGTGTGTGTGTGTGTGTGTGTGTGTGTGTGTGTGTGTGTGTGCACGCGCACGCTTGTACGTATGTGTGCACATGAGTGCATATGCACGTGTGCGTGCATATAAGTGCTCGAGTGTGTGTATGTGTGTGTGTGTGTGAATGTGTGTGTATGTGTGAGCATGTGTGTGCGTGTGCGCGTGAGTGCACACATGCTCAAGTGTGTGTGTGCATGTGTGTATGTGTGTGTGCATGTGTGTGTGCGTGAGTGCAGGCGTGTGTGTGTGTGTGTGTGTGTGTGTGTGTGTGGCGGGTGAGGATTTCTGAATAAGCAGATAGGATATACCTAATGAATCCCTCTCCATTAAGATTACAAATCACTCTCTGTATGTATATAATTGTAGATTTTAATTGCATGTTGGCAAGATCTTAATACTGCGCACCTAAGTCACAGTTAAGAAAAACTGTTATTTTGACATTAACATTGATCTTAAAGAAGTCTATAGGTCTTACAAATAGTGTAATAGACGAACGTGCTTGCTTTTCATTTACTGTCTCAGTAAAGTTTCCTGTTACTTCATCTGAGCTGTGATTTTATTTGTACCCATTCAGTGATATAGCCATCTGAGTCGTACTGCACAGAGATAGGGACTATTAATCACATTATACTTGTATTTCTATAAAATTAACTAGGCTGGACTTAAACATATTTATTTTCTAAGAGGGGATCTAGCCACAAGATCTCCTTCTTTATCATCTCCAAGATAGCTGCATCTTGAGGAAATACAAACAAGATTTGTTTCACTTTTTACATAGAACTCCCACTTTCTTTCCATCTGCTTTGACTGTATTACAGTTGAAATAATCAACACTTATTTTCTCTAATAACTGCAGTGTATCTTCAGTCACTGTAACACACAATTTCACATGGTTTCTATTACATACAATATGCATATCAGCACGCAGTCTAGCTGTCTGCTAACCAAGTTGTATATGGGGTACTCTGTTTATGTTCAAACAATGAAAAAAAATAATGTTGTTACAGTAAATTTCATATGTATGCACATTGCTATAACAAGTTTATTATAGCAAGGTGCTTACATTTGAACCTTGCTGTTATAAAACAAGCAGTCTCCATGCTGCCACACAGTTCCTACTTAGCATCAAAGAGAAATAAGCCACTTTAAAAGCTGTAACGTATGAAAATTAGTCAAAATTGGAGTGAACCTTTATTCATCCTTAACAGCCATAATGTATTCCAGTTCTGTTTCATACAAATGCACAGTTCCTGCCTCCCCTTCAACCACAACAAAATACATCAAAAAAGCTGTACACTGCTGACATCTGAATTCCTGACAGGATTTTAAAAATACACTTCATTCTACTGCAAGTTGTTGCTCCTGTTTTATAGCACCTGTCTATTACCATCTACAATGTATGTACTGTACCTGTGTACTATGTATGTATTCTACCTATGTTCCAACTTTCAGCTGTACACCACAAATCCATTCATTATCTTTATTTTTAAATTAATATTTTTTTGTTTGTTCTCTCCACTGTGTTGATGTGCCGCATACCACTATAAAAACATGTCTCTTGTAATTTGTGTGTATACTGATCATGTCTAAATAGCTAAATGTGTCTGTAATTTTTCTTTGCGGAGCTTTTTTCCCCGGGTCCTTGCTGAAAAAGGGCCTTTTCAGCTCAGTCAGACACCCCCGGTTAACAAATGTAAAATAAATAATAAAAATAAATCTGCCTCAGCATTTAATATTCATGAATATTTTGCCCCATTCCTTGCGGAACAGAAAGTTGCAGCTGCATTGGATAGGTTCACAGCAGGGCATTTGTTTACTTTTAAAGTAAACAAATAATTTATTTACTTTAAAACTGTAAGGAAATGAATAAAGGTCTCATAGAAGAAAAGCATTACTGGCCCACATGTACATATTCAAATGGTAGGCACCTCAGGCACACAGATGTAAATACTTGTGGTAGCATTTAATGCTTTTTTATTAACACTATAAAAAAAGTTTATTTTGTTAATGATCATTACGCTCAGTATATCAGCTAACTAATATGAGGTAGCAATGCTGAATGTTGTGTACTTGTTTAAAATAAAATTGTTTCTTTGTAGACTTGCAGTATACTGTGTGGTAGGCCATCAGACCCCTGAAGATTTAGGCCCTGGAAGGCTGACTGAATAGCCCCTGTTACAATTGTTTATTGAACAATATCTCTACTGTCATATCTCTCTAACTATATCTGTGTATATATATATATATATATATATATATATATATATATATATATATATATATATATATATATGGGTCCCCTTCACATGGTCGACATTTCAGAATGTCGAAGACCATATGGCCGAGACCATATGAACTGGCATCTGCAAACACTGTGTAATGGAAATATTTCAATCTTCTGCACTTTAGTGCAATCTCAGAGTTGGTATATTTAAGTTCCGGGGGAGTGTGGGGGTCAGAACAAAGGTAAGATTTTTTATTTTTTTTTTGTATGGTTGACATTTTGAATGTCGATCATATCGTCTCGGCCATATGATTTTCGACATTCTGAATTGTCGGCCATATCAAGTATATATATATATACATACTATATATACACATATGTATTACCTGCTCTGCAGGGGATTTTTTTTTTTCTGCCACAAATGCAGTATGGAGAATAAATGACTCACTCAGAAACAAAAATCCAGTCCAAAAAACTTATGAGTGAGTCAAAACAGTGGAGCAGTTCCTTTTAACAATGTAAATAAAAACAAAATCCATGAAAGTAACTAATATTTATTAGGTATGTTAGCACTTTCAGTTAAAACACTGCTTCATCAGACATTATAAAAATCATACTAACAAGACCCATTATTTAAAACAAAATCAACCAATCAGACATCACTGTGACTCCTTTGATGTGGTTTATTTGGAAATGTTCATCATTTTCTGTAGGAAAAACCAAGAGACGCTTCAATGAGAGAATAACGGCGCATATATATAGCATTAAGAGAGGATGTGCTACGAATGCTTTGGCAAAGCATATAATTACACATGATTCGACACATGGATTTAATATTTTAGTTGTAGACAAAGTTGTGCTTAATGAACATGGTGGAGATATTGAGAAAATTACTAAAGCTTCTTTGATCATTAGACTAAGGGCAGATACTGGAAAGGGTCTCAGTGATAAAGTTTTTAATGTTGTTGCATTAAAGTTTTTATGTGAATTCTGTGCTCTATTCGTGGTGGTACATTCAACTGTTTGTTTTTAAAGTTGTTTTGGATTTGAACTACCTTCAGTGGTGTGACTTTCTTTTTTCTGAAGTCCTTAATAGAAGTAGGACTTCATCAGAATCACAACAACCACTTCAAATAACCCTTTTATAGAAAAATTGAGATGTTTGTTGTGATCCTGAAGAAACCCTTCTTTTACTAAGGACAAAATTACTTAATCTGTATATAATACACATATAACTTTTTCAGACTACCTAGGTCCATTCTCTATCCCACAATTCCCTTCTCCTTTCTAGATCCTCTGTTACTAGTTCTTCTAGTGCCAAAGCTTTAAATGGTTAATTTTCCTGTTTTTCAAAATGTTAAAAAAGTCAACGTCCAGCCATGTTTTCGATTCTATTCATTTCATTTATTCTTCCAAATTATAGACCTCTAGTTTTACATTTTTCCCCATGTTTTCTTTCTTCAGACCCTTTGTAGATTTCTCTCTGTTAGGTTTTTACTTCCATTACCTTTTGAAACTATTAAACAACAACAACAAAAAAAACATCACTTGAGATTACATATATTTAGAAATATGCTGTTGGCTCAACAAAAAGCAAAACTATCCACATCTTCAAAGCCAAAGACTTCAGCATTGGCATCTGTGAACACTAAGCTCTAAAAATTCCAAACCTCACAAAGTTCTCATGCAACATTCAGAACCTTTCTCAACAGTCTCTAATTAGTGGTAGAATAGATGAGGGTATGCAGAAAATTGTCTTAAAAATGGCTGAAATAGGACTTCCGGTTTGGTGGGGAATAATTAGTGTTCCAAACCCTCCTATCAAAAGTTAACTTAAAAACTTGTTAAAATCTAATCCTTTAAGTAGAAGAGAAGTAGGAGACATTTAATTTCACCCAGGAAGCTTAAAAAAGGAAAATATGGACAGAAAGACAAAAAAAAAGGAGAAAATACACAGGTAATAGTGGAGAAGAGGAAATAAGAATGAGATGGTACATTGGAAAACTGACCCAAACATGGAAATCTAACAGGAGAGTGTTTCAAATGTCCTGGAAGATAAAGATTGGCCAAATATTCATTGTAAATGTTTCAATCAGTAGAAAGCTAGGATATTACATAGTATCCAACCACAAAACCTCTAAGAAGCAGACAAACCTCTCTCTGCACAGTCTGATGCTATTACAAATCTCCAGTTTGCTGAGAAAGAACTAAAGGAGAAACTGGTGAATAAAGAGAATCCAGGATCAGCTGCTACAAAAAAATGTGGAATTAGAAGACAGATGAAGGTGAGACAGCATGGTGGAGGACACTTGTGATTTTGTTGATAATGTCTACTCACTACAGACCCATCTTAACATAAACATTTTCCTTCCAGTGATGAGAACATTTAAAGAGCAGCAGCTGAGATTCAAAATGATGTATCTGGTAACATTTTGAGTTTTTTACCTCATGGATCCCAAATCTTATACTGATTCCAATCAGGCATTGGAAGACTTGGTGAACACAAGTGAGGATATGATGAGAGGTTTCACGGAGGAGGAGTGTTTTGAACTACAGACCACTGCATGGCAGAGACTGCCTGCAAAATCATTTCCTCTATATCAGAACAAAAAGTAAGATAAGAGCCAGTAACTGAGGCAGTCCGCTAAGAATCTGTCAGAAGCTATGGCAGCAGGCTGATCCACTGATGCCTAAGGTAAAAGGATCTGATGACAATTTGTTGTTTAATAGAAGTAAAGATTCTTATGGACTGTAAAAATTACCTATTTGACATTTTACTTTTGGTAAAAGTTCTGGTATAAGGGGAAAAACTCTTGTCTCTTTTGGTAGGTAGTTTTGCATACTGTGGTCAAGGACAAGTTAGTGCCCTTAACATGTATGCTTTTCAAGGTATGTTTATTCATTTGAAGGGGCGGTATATTGACAAAATCCTGTGGAGTAGGTAGGAGTTACTGTGTTTTTGTTTTTTTTAATCATAATATGCTTTGCCTGTTTATAATGATTAAAAAGGTCAGGACAACCAACAGTATTACAATAAAGGTGAACAGTACAATTAAATACTGAAGATAGTGGCACTTTAGGACATAATTATGAGGAAGAGTAAGGCTGAATTTTTGTAAATACCACTATTTTCCAACACAAAAGTGTCCCCTATACATTGACGTTTTGCATTGGGGTAATAGAACTCTGAAAGGGGGAACAACTTACATAACTGATAGAAATGAGACAAAGTGCAAACGGAAATCCATACCGCTCACATGCATGATAAGACTGAGATGTATTTGCTGGACAACACAGACCCATGAAAAAGTCCACTCCTTAAAAATTCAAAACGTTTCAGTATCATGACAGAAAGAATCAAGAGGAGAAGCGACTTAGAAGGGAGAGGTGTACTAGCATGGGAAAATAATTAAACCGAGATAAATACTGGAAAATAACATAAGGCCTGTCTATTAGATCTTTTAAGAAATAATAGGGAAATGTTGAACATGGTGAGGTCAGGCTGCATACTCCAAGGAAAAAGAAAAGTTTTTACTTTATCAAATGATAAAAAGAAGAACCAACTAACAAAACTGTCCAGCATGCAGTTTAATGATAAGCGCTTTCAGGCACTAAGCCCTTCATCAGATCATAAAAACAGCATAAGCTTAAATACTATCAGTCAATTCAGAAACAGCCAGTCATAGTAAAATATCCATCTACTTTCATCAAAATCTGTTGCATCCTTAAAATCACCACCTCTCAAACTTTCCTCAATTAACTGTAAAACTAAAAATCTAAACGAATGTGCAGAAAAAGCAGCAACGTGTTTAGCTAAAGCATTAACATCAGCATTAAGTATATCTCAAAGTTGCTCTAAAATGCGCTTCTTCAGAGAGAGCTTGGTCTCTTGCAGACATAAAAATGAGTACAAACATTGCAGATAGCTAAATATACTAGCTATTGATGGAACCACCCCTCTGTCTGAGATCAACATGGTCAATTACTATAAACTTAAAACAATGTTGCTCATGATTTTCAAGATGCCTAACAAGGGCATTATTACAGTCTTTCTTTTTAATACAGTAATTATGTTGATATATCCTGGTTTTTAAACTCTTGGTTGTCTTTCCACATAAAATGTCAAACAATTCTGGCATAGAGCTACATAGACCACATATTTTCATAGGTTCATAGGTAGATACTAGGCTATTGGCCCTAGGGCCTATATAAGCTTAGCCAAATGGTACCCTGGCTTTTGCCACCCAAGAAAATTATTTTCCTGTGCCCCTGTCAAGCAGAGCCACAGAAGTGATCCCCGGGGAGAATTTCCTATCTCCCATCCAATCAACAAGATTTTTCTTGAAAAGTGCTAATGAGGAGCTTTGTTTGATATAGACAGGTAGTTTGTTCCAGAGTATAGGAAGTCTCTGGGACAGGAATCTATCCCTCCAGCATGTTCTGTTTATTGTGGTGGCATGGTTTAGGTCCCTAGAGCATGTAGCTTGGAGGGATTGGGATTTCTTTAAGTGGAGCATGTCCAACAGCTCTGGGTTTGACATAGCTTTGTATGTTAGGCAGAGATCGCCACTGAGTAGGCGATATGTGACACAGTAAAGCTGGAGTTTTTTGAGATGGTCTGCATGGGGCATCTGTTTGAGGCTGGTAATCCTCTTTGTGAGGTATTTCTGTGGCCTTTCCAGTTGTTGTAGATGTCTTGTGAGGTACATACCAAAAGGGGCGTTGTACTCTATAATGGGTCTAATGAGTGATGAGTAGAGGGGAATAATGACCTCTTTTTTACTGGATGAGAAACCTTTTGTGATGAGGTGTGCCACATAGAAGGATTTCCGGACTACTGTGGAGATGTGATTATCAAAGGAGAGACTACTGTCCACCTGTGTCCCAAGGTCTGTTATCACACTTTTGGTGTTAAGTAGACTACCGCCTATGTTGTAGTTCATGGGTACAGAGTTTTTACCAAAAGGGATGACGATGCACGGTTTGGCATTGAGTTTGAGGCCATGGCTTTGACACCAGGCATCTGTCTCAGTGAGGCCCTTTTGTAGGATGTCCACATTGTTAGGAGTTTAGATTATGGCTCATAGTTAGCAATCATCTGCGGACTTTGTTAGCATGTACTTCAGAGAGGTAGATACAAAACAGGAGAGGACCTAGGACTGAACCCTGTGGTACTCCACTTGTCACTGGTCTGAAGTTGGATTTAGAGTCTGCTACTTTCACAGTGTGGGTTCTGTCAGTGAGCCAGTTGACAACCCATCTTGTGACATAGGGATTTATACCAAGTTTAGGGAGTTTATCTATAATTCCAGAGTGGGGGATGGTGTTGAAAGCCTTGGCGAGCTCTAGATAGGCTGTGTGAACCACCTTACCCTCATCTAAGGCTTTGCTGACCACTTCAAAGAAGTCTATCAGGTTTAAGAGACTTAATCTGCCTTTTACAAACCCGAACTGGGTAGGGTCCAGAGTTTGGAGATTACCAATGTCATTGTTTATACGTTCCATGATGATACGTTCCATAGCCTTGCAGACCAGGCTCATCAGGCTAATGGGGCAGTAGTTCCCAGGGTCCATGGTGGCTCCCCCTTTGTGGAGTGGGATAACTGTTGCTGTGTGCCATTCAGTAGACACAAAGCCAGATGTGAGGCTATGATTGAACATGGTACTTAGGTGGGGTGCCAGTTCATTCTGTAGTTCATGTAGAACGCAGCCTGGGATGTTGTCAGGTCCCATGGATGCTGTGTTCTTGGCTTTGGAGAGTGTGTTTTTTACCTGTGCAGCCGTGATTACAGGAGCTTTGCATTCTTCCGGTACAGAGATGGGCCCTTTAGGGGATGAGAGAGGGGTAAAGTTAGCACTGAACCTATCTGCCAGGATGTTGGAAATATCAGTTGATTCTGTATATTTAGTGTCATTGTGCTGTAACTCAGAGCAGATCTGAGTGTTGCCATTGAGATTTTTGACATAGCTATAGAATGCTTTGTGGTTGTCTTTAGAATCAGTGGCGATTTTGTTTTTGTAACTAGCTTTGAAGGATTTTATGAGGGATCTCAGCTTCTTACTGAGGCTGACCACGGAGTTCCTCCAATCATGGGATTTTACTCTTTTTTGCAACAGTTTCTTTCTTCTGTTGTAGAGTTTGTTTATGGCAGGGGAGCAGATTGGCTTCCTTTTTTGGAGGATAGCATCTTGGTTCTGTTAGGGATTGCATGATCCATGCACTTGTGTAAGTGCTTATAAAGTGCAGTTGTATAGGATTCAGCAGTCGTACCTCTATTGTCCATCAGCATGGGTGTCGTGAAGTTTGCCACTACTGTCTTAAGAAGCGTGAAGTTAGCTTTGGAGAAGTTTTTTACGGTGGTTTCCCTAATGGGGGGTGAGGGTGGGATGTGGATGTCTAGGGTGATTTGCTTGTGATCGGATCTGACCAACCAGGAATTGACCTCTGGTGTGGAACACCGGTTGCCCATGTTGGTAATGACCAAGTCTAGGATATTGCTGCCCCTGGTGGGGGTGTGGATAAGCTGATCCAAGGCATTAGAATTTATGAATTCCAGAAAACGTTGAGCACAAGAGTTGATACATGAGTAGTTTTCCCAGTTAATGGTGGGGTAGTTGAAATCACCCATTAGAAGGGTGTTAGGTTGTACCCTAATATTTTCCAGTGTATCAAGAAATGAGGAGTGGGAATCCTGGGCATGGTGGGAGATCTGTAGCAAGCTACAATTTGGATTGTGGTCTTGCCCTGAGTTAGTTGCACTTGGATAATCTCGGATGCATTATGCTGAGCAACTAGCCTGGAGGTGTGGATATCCTTAATGAATATGGACATGCCTCCACCTTTAGTGCTTCATTCCAGGTTAGGTGGCTGAAAGATGTAGTATGAATTATAGCCTGATAATATAGGGGTGCTCTCTGGAGCTTTGAACCAGGTCTCTGTCACTGCACAGATGTCGATGTTTTCCATTTTAAGGAGTGCCTCGAGTGAGTGCATTTTGAGGTTTAGACTTCTAGCATTAAGTAGCATTTCCCTCAGATTTTGCTTGCTTGTACCTGTTACCATTGTGAATTTGTCATTTGAATCTTGCCTAAAAAAGGCACTATAGGGGCAGCAACAGCCTTAGCCAGTATCTGGAATCCCAGGGGTGAGAAATGTAGGACATCTCTGGCAAAGCATCATGGTCTGTCGACCATGTCATCCCAGGCAGATACTGCATCCCCTTAGAATGACACCAGAAGCTTAGCCAATTGTTGAAGTCAATCATTTTGTCCTTGTACTGTGGTATCATTCTGGGCAATGGCAGGATGCTACTCAAAGCTAGGGTCATACCTGCCTGGGCTACAGGATCGGACAGCTCCTCCATGTCTCTTTACATGTAGTCTAGGGAGGTACGTCTCAGGTCATTCACACCCACATGGACAATGACAGAGTCATATTTGTACTTGTGGAGTGACCTGAGTGCAAGGCTTATGTTGCGGAGTATTATGATTATATATTTTCTTTAACCAGATGGGACCTTTCATGGATGGTATTTTCCAGGAGGTTATTCACAAAAGATCCAGTGGTTGGTTTGTACCACTATTAGGCTCCAGGAATGAATCTTCGATGGTGCCGGTTAAATTACAGAAAAATAACAATGAAAACCATAATTTTGGCAGAGCCATGTACCTTATAATAGTGACTTTAAATAAATTAGGGCCATCATAGAGAAAAATTGGTGTGTTTTTTTACTATAGATCCAGACTGTATAAGAATTTTAGGACACACCCCTAAGATTGTGTACAAAAAAGATACTTGTAATTAAAAATATGGCAGAGAGAGAGAGTGATGGGAACTTCAATGGGAAAATGATAAAATGTGGGCAATGTAATCAGTGCAAGTATATTCAAGAAGGTGACTCTATATTACTACCATATTATGGTCCTTGAAAATCACAAGCAACATTGTTTTAGGTTTATAGTCATAGACCATGTTGATCTCAGACAAAGGGGTGGTTCCATGGATGAGTTTTTAGAAATGAAGGAACTACAGTGGCAACTTAGAACTAATGCTACTGTTTGTCCAGGTCTAAATGGTTAATATTCTGTCAGCAGTGTTTTAAAACTCCAAGGTTCTTCAGAAATGTGAATGTGTGTTTAAGACTTGTGTATGTATATATATTTATATGAGGTTTTGTATATTCAGCTTGGTTTGGTAGATTTTAGATTAGGTAAGGAGTTAATTCTTTAGTTAATGAATATGCATGTGTTAATTATTTAACCAATCAGCTTGCTCTGTGCATTGTATTTAATGTGGTTGTTTGAGTATTTGTGTCATTTTGATAAAGTCCTGTTTACTTGAGACGAAAGTGCTCAATAAACTGTACTTGTGTGTCCAGGCTCTTTCCATTGTTCGTTTTATTTTTTTATAAGTGTTGATGTTTTTCATGTTTTGCTTCTACAATCAGCAAAGAGTCTAGGCAAATATTTTCTGCCAGACATCAGATGAATAAAGAAATTCTCAGAGGAAATCACACTACAGGAACTATACATATGGCAGGGAAAAATCACAGTTGTCTTAAACCTCAGTCTCCCTGCATGTCTAGGACCATAGCAAAGTTGCTTTTTAAAGAAAGTGCATTCCTAAAACCAAAACTGGTCTTTTCTATGGTTGTTGTCAGCTTTTAAAATTGACAAGTTCTACTTGATAGTCTGACAAAGAAGATTAATATCACTAGAGTTGTTGTTGTCTTTCGGCTTTTCCTCGTTAGGGTTCGCCACAGCAGAACTCCGGTCCACTAATGATTGGCAGTAGATTTTGACGAACACCAAGGTGCCAGCTCGACATTCAACCTTCAACGAAGGCACGTCCATTTACGCATGTCTTTTGAATGGCCACCCAACCATGGGGAGGACATGCAGACTCCACACAGAAGGCACTCCCTGCACTGCAGCCGAGAATCAGACAGGAGAACCTCTTGCTGTGAGGCAACAATGCTAGAGTACGTTAAAGTAATCTTGAGTTGAAGATCAGTAGCTGAGTGTTGGAGTAGGGGATCACAATTATCAGGATCCCTCTTAGAAAAATAAGGTTTTGCCCTGGTCTTTCTTAGATCTTCAGCCTCTATATTTCGTGCACAAGTTTCACCAATGGCACACCCCCTCTCAACAAACCTTCTACTCATTACCTCTGATGCACTTAGAGCAAGCTTATCTTCTGTATGCAGACATGAGACTCTCATGTATTGTCCCTTCAGGACATTTCTAAAAACATGTCCAGGGTGCATGCTGGTATGGTGTAAAATACAGTTCCACCAGCATTCATTTCTAAAAAGGCAAATATTGAGCTGACCATCATGCTCTCATACACTCGAACATCAATATAATCAATAATGTCAGGTAAACAGTTAAACATAAACTTCAGGAATGATATGCTGCTATTCAAGTAAAGGACAAAGTCATTCCAGATTTCAAAGGGGCCATCTCAGAGCAAATAAATGTCAACAAAATGACCATAGTACTTCACACAGGCACAAAATGAACCTGTAACTGCTGAAGGTGCACTGTTACATAGAACAAAATCCAGAGAGAAAAGCAGTGACACCACCACAGATGACTGGTGAACTTGTTAAAATCCAACAAAAAAGATGAACACAAATCTTTTACTGAAAACATGAGGCATAAAACATTGCAAGACAAAAATAAAATCCCTTTGAATCGATAAGTGCTTAAGAAGGTATTTCCAAAAGTGCTCATCGTTTGAAAGGGATTTTATTTTTGTCTTGCCACATTTTATGTCTCAAGATTTCAGTGAAAGATTTGTGTTCATCTTTTTTGTTGGATTTTAACAAGTTTGCCAGTCATCTGTGGTGGTGTCACTGCTTTTCTCTTTGGATAGTACTTCACACAGGAAGAAAAGGCATTGGCCTCAAGCACTCCCAGTTGACCATGACCATATTGGCATAGCTATTCGCGCACACGTTTCCATAGCTACACCCAATCTTAGAAGAAAAAAGGCATAGTCAAAAATAAACACAGTATTCATAAGCACCATGCCGAAAGACGCAAAATTCATAAGCACCATCTCCAGCAATGTGCAAATAAGATTAATCATATCATGACTGTAGCTACTATTATGAGTCAAAAATAATCTCACTGCCTCAATCCCTGCATCATTAGTAATCACAGTAAAAAGAGTCTGTACATCCAATGTAACCATCAGACATCATGATACAAAATCAGAGTATGTCACACAGTCAGAAAAGCCCTGTAAAAAATGTTCAGTGTCCCTTAGGACAGTAGGGACCTTGTTTAAAATCTCTCAACTTACTCTCTACATAGGTAGACAAGGGTTCCATTAGCCAGCCTCTATGAGAGACAGTGGGTCATAATGGTTTCACAGGGTCCTTGTGAGCTTTTGGCAGACCATGTATGGTAGGGATAATTGGTTCTTGGACCAATTAAAAATCATATAAATCTTGTGTCAAAGTTCTAGTCATTAAGAGATCATATAAATTGATACGCACCATTCATATTAATTTATTAACTTCCACTTTAGTAATCTGAGTATAGGTGCTAATATCAGATGGTAAAGTATGTATACTATCAAAATAAGTTCTTCTTTCCCATCATAACAATAGCTGCCCCCTTGTCTGCTGGCCTGATTTGAATGTCACTTTACTCTGAGGCCAGCCATTAAGCAAACGTGGGAAGAATGATAAGAGACACATCACGATGTTCAGTGCAAGTAGTTATGCTGCAAGAAAGACAACTGAATAACAGAGAGCATGATAATCAGATAAAAATGTGAAATGACTGGTCATGATGCAGGCAGACAAGGGTAAAGGAAGAGGATGGTGCTACTGATGCTAAAGTGGAACAGTTAACTAAACGCAGCAGAGGAAGTTGCCAGCAATGATGACAGATATGTAATGGTAGCGAGCACTTACACAGGTAGAAATATCACATCAGTGGTGATTTATATGCCCCCAAGGCCAAACATTTGGGACCTAAAACAGCTGCAAGGAAATAAAGTAGCTTTTCAGCAGGGAGTTATAGTAATAGCTGGAGATCAGAAGTTGGTTTGCAATAAAGCAGCAATAAGATAAATATTTCTGCAAAATTCATAAGGGTAGGGATCTCAGTAGAATGAAGAAATACACCAAGATCTTTAGGTTACAGCATGTAATGAAAGAGAAGCAAGGAGACATTGAATATTAGCTTTTTTTCCTAGAAGTATAAAACTTGGGCAAGGATGGACAGATGCTGTGCCACAAGATTACACTTACTTTTAATAAACCACCAAAAATATATATGATTATTCTATAAGACTACATCCAGAGCCATATACTGCTAATAGAAGTAGCAGGTAATTAGGGGGAGATGGACACTAACAACTTCCCCTGCATGTGTTAAGGAATGAAATGCTTGAGGGTGAGGTTGACAGGAAATGGACATTCTGAGTGGAGCATATACTGGGAATTCGATCTTGGCTGTGGTTTTGTATAGTAGTAAAGTGAAATTGAAGGAATTGGTCAGACAGAAGCAAAATTATGGAATGGCAGCTATGACAGATACTTATGGCTGCTGGCCAGGGTCAGGGAACTGCAGGATCAATGGGAGTGAATATTGATGGGGAGAAGAAGACACACTGAAGTGACGCAAAAATAGCAGTGGTGGAATATTTGGATAATTCAAATGCATTTAGAGCTGGAGTGGTAAAACAAACCTTTTTTTTTTACTTACATATCAAAAGTAAATCTTTGTTGATCCCTTAGTGTTGTTTTTAGGCAATGTCAGTCTTCTATGGCGTTCAACATTCAAAACAATATCTGGATAATATAAAGGTATTGCTGCTCAATGCCAAGAACTTTAACAAAAAAACTCCACTCCCTACAAGCACTCCTTACACTGGAAAACATTGATGTATGCCTCATCACAGTGACCTCATTTAAGATCAGTGAGTTTCGGTGCCTACCACACATTCAGGCCCACCTCATTAGATGTAAATACTAAAGATGGCAGCATCTCCATATTCTTAAAAAATATTTCACCTCCAGACTTGATAGACATGATAATGACATAAAAACTCCTCCATGTCTAACTTAGTATTAGCAAAACCCCTTAGCCCTTTCATTGCTAACTATAAGACCCCTCTAAGTCCCCTTTAACCCATACCTCCTACCTAACCAGTATTGAGTTGCTATGTATTAAGAGTCTTCAGTTACCTCTCCATTAACTGGAAGACCTAAATATCCTTAAGCATGTATGCCCAGGAATTCCTGGACTTCATCAGTACCAACTGACGACACCAGTTAGACCACACTCCAGCCAGAGAGTAATAAAATACTGAACTTTGTCCTTGGTAATATGTATCAGCTTTGTACCTCACCATTGGTAAACCTCTCTCTGGTCAAATCAGACCACAAATCAGTCATATTGTTCTTATGATCAAAGCTGGAAGCATCTTCCAGTGCTTTGATATTCAGAGATAATGCCAACGCTAATCTACTAAAACTGACCTGGCTAAATTGAAAAGCCCCCTCCAACTTGACAGCACTACTGCTTATGTAGAAACATTTACTACCAGAGTGTATGCACATGTAAATAGTTGCATGGATGTCTCTTCCCCTTAGAAGTAAATTAATGCCAAATTTAAAAATATAACCCGGCGATGGAACCCTAATATAAACAGACCCCATAATAAAAGGCATACACTCATTGCATGCAAAACTAAATTTAACTTTCAAGGTAACAATAATGCCCTTGCTAAACATAATAAGGAAATCTAGATCCTGATCAAATCAATGAGGTAAAAATAGCCACATTGGCAAAGGATTACATAAAGACTTCTTTACCTGTGTTAGAAATCTCAGAAACAATACCCAACACTCCACAGAGCTAACAGTAAAGGATATCACATACCCAGACCCAGAGAATAAATCCAAGCTACCTGCCACTCCCCTCCTATATTCCCAGATCACATTACTGCATCTTTAACCCCCCCCCAAAAAAAAAAAATCTCCCAAGAACAAGTCCTCAAGGTGCTTATCATAGGCAAACGACACTACTAGCTAGATGGGGCTAACATACAAAGCTGCTAGCAGTCGGTCTAAAACATGACTTGTCAGACTATCTACAGTGATTATTTAATATCAGAAAGGATTAGCAGGTCACTATAAATTTGTTTTGTGCCTAAAATGATCAAATACCTCAATCTATTTATAATATTGCATGGCCAAACAATAATTTCAAAAGAAAACATTTGAATGGTCAAGGGGCAGCTGATGTGGTTAGCCAAAGGAGCTGTATGTGCTCTTTGTGATCTTCAGTGTACTTACCTCTAAGTTAGGATCACAGTGTTTCTAAGACAATTCCTCACTTCTGGGTAACAGTCATTGTATGAGCAGTTCACAGTTTATCAGTTAAGTCTTAATTCATCTTCCATGATAACCACAAATGTACATCTGTCATGGCAGCCAGCCAAATGGGGATGGACCGAGGCTTTTCCTATACTTTGATGACTGACTCCTAAATATTCTTTGTCTTCAGAATCTGTTTTTTACTCAGGAGGCTCTACTAAAATTGTTTCATTCTTGTAAATAAACATGAACCTTTTGTTGTCTCAATTAAAATCACCCCACCACCTCACAACATAGCATCCAGGACTTGTTTTCCTACAGGGATAATTCAATATTTCTAAAGCAAAGTTTCTGTGCATTGGAATCAACAGGTCATTTGGTTATCTTTGTCAAAGGACAAGGGCTATCATAAAAGCTGTCATTCCAATGGTACTACATGCAAGGTGTATTACATTATAAGGGGTATTACAGTAGACCCTAAGAATCCAGTGGTCTCATTTGTCAGACCCCATGTCCTATCTGTTAGGAAATTTGATACTTAGAAAAATCTTCTGCAATGGTAATGTGTCAGGCCAACCTTATGGAGGGTTGCTTATTCCAGATATCAGTTCTTTGGCAGCAATCATAATGTATGTGTTAACCCTAGGATGGAGTGACATTACAAGGTGCAAATTGCCCGAAGTATCTGGATCTCTACAAAGGCAAGTCTGCACATCAGCATAATAGACATGAGGACATTTTTTCTGCCATTTGTCTTTTTCAGGACCTGGTATGTCATAGCCAACTGATCAGACAATGTGGTTGTGTTATGATAACATCAGCAGGCAAAGGAGATCCCATTAATAACCCTTCTACTAAAAAGCCATAATGTTTTGGGAAGGGGACTATCCATTCATTAATTTTCTTTCCAGTAACCTACAACATCCCAGGGGAAGACATTTCACCTGTATACAGGTTCAGCTGCTGTCTGACAATGCCTCATCTCTTCAGTGGTGTGGAAGGTTTCTTCATTTCTAGGGCAAGTCATATTGTGACCTCTGTGCTTTCCCAACAAATAATAAATGCAACAGGTTCCTTTCCTTTCTCCAATCCCTTCACTAAAGAAATGTCTCAGGGATGATCCCCAGAAATGAAGGCCTCTATACAATTTTACAACCCCCCGTCTTTGTATCTCTGATGATGAGGGTCATAAAGTGAGCCAAATAATGTTCTAGCCTTGAGAAGTACAGCTTCTGTTAGTATTGTCACATGCGTTGGGAGTACTGCTCCCATTGTATCCTCTGAGGACCATCCTAGCTCACCCATCAGCTAAACTGCAAACGGGTATTCATTCCCTTCAACTAACTATATATTTTCTGTACTTTCATTCGGTCGCTAGCAATCCTTTCCTCCAGACTTGAGTGATAATCTCCTACTCTCAGAAAGCAGGCATATGTATAACTTACAAACATAATGTAGCTAGGGTAATAAATCATTTTTTTGTTGCCATATGTCCTTAAATTGACTTCATATATAAAGGATTCACTTAGCTCTTGATGAACAGAGCTTATATACCAGTATACTACATATGGATGGAGTTCACACTATTTTTCTGAAGATTGTCTTAAATATATGTATGTCACAGAACTAATTGAATTTTGTTTGCATGATATTTTTTTTATGTTTGATGATATAATTTTTAAACAGGTCTATATCACGGCATCAAAAAGATGTTAACAGAATGGCTTAAAAATCAAAAATGCTATTCATCCACCCCCACACCCTCTGCTAATTATATATACCACCTCCAAGATCACACTACACTGAGAAAAGGGCAAATTTTCCAATCTTCACTTCACCGCAATCTCACAAAACACACCTCAATGAAGGTCATTTTCGATTTGTAAGGCGTTCGGTTAACATCCTTTGCTGTGATATAGACCCTTTTTAAACAGTTAGTTGGTATGTCAGTGGGTGCATCATCTGCCCTACTTATGCTAATTTATTTATGTGCTTGTCTGAGATAAATGTTATTATTTTATTTATAATACTAAATTATAATACTACATTTCATCAAAATTATTATTAAATATAAATATATTTGTTTTTTTATGTAAAGGGGTAAAGAACTATTTGATCTATTCATCACAGGTCTAAATAATAATAATATGACATTTGTTGGTAATAATTCAGTCAACTAATTTTTTAGATATTACATTTTTGGAGCTTGATGGTACAGTACATACTAAATTGTATCGTAAACCTTTGGATATATCAGACTACGTAAATGCTAGTTTTCAACCTACACATATAATTTATTTGTTGCCTTATGGTGAAATGTTAGAGCTAGGTCTTTATGTAGCCATTGACAAGATTTTATTTCTAGAAATGCAAAATATTATGGATGTTTTTACTAAATGCCAATATAATGAGTATAGTATATAGACTACCTACAATAAAGTTAAAAAATCTTGCTGAACAATAAGCTTTGGGTTGTAGTGTTAGGAATGTTTCTTGTAGAAAACATACTTTATTGTGACTCATGATACTGGAAAGACAAAACATTAAGTATGTTTTGTTACTGAATTTAAAACTTTTTCTGATGATACAATTAATTTGATTAAGATGAATTGGTCTGTTATTTAAAATAATGCTGAGAAGCCTAGGCTTGTATTTTCTGTGCTAAGTGTGTTTTTTATACAAGAGGCAGGAAGCTGTTTGATATGGTAGTACATAATGCAATTGTAATGTATAGTCAAATGCCTGTCATTAATAGTGGTGCTTTCACATGTTGAAATTGGTCTGTTTATAGCAATATGGTGAACTACTTTCCAAGAATCAATAGTTTTGTTTATACTTCTAATGAAATGTTTTCTTGTTGTAAAACATAGATTATATACATGTCTTATCAATGTAGATTGTTCTGTATTGGAGAAATAAAAAGGTAAGTTAGTGATAGAATGAAAGAACACCTTAGACATATAAGGGAGAGCAAATTAAGTACAGCCATAGATGAATGTTTTACTAAGTTGCATGAAAACAATGTGGGTCTTCCTTTGGCTGCTGTTTACATTCAAATAAAAGTTAAATAAACTGAGGAGTAAGGATGTTGGGAAGCGTACTCACTGTATGCACTTCACTACAGTTTTGTGACTGGGAGGGTAGAAGACTTGCCCTAGGACCCAGGGAGAAACCTAAGCCAAACTCTAAAGTAAAACTAGAATGGAGGAGTTCCATAGTACAAAAATGCTGTGATTAAGGCTGTGTCGCAAAGCTATTTGCAGCACATCGGGACTTAGACTGTGAGAAACAAAAGAAAGCATTCAGTCTGGAAGGTGATAACTGGCCAATTAATGCACTTCAAAAGGTGGGCAAGTCACAAAACTGAGACTGACCTCATGGTTCTCTGATATGGCCTTTCCATAGTTCTTTACCAGGTAGTGTGAGTTCTGTAAGTGGACGATGAGTCCCACTGATGACGTCAACAAAAAAATTGCACTGGCAGTGAGGGGGAGGTGATTGTGGCTTTTTATGGCAGCAGACTCACAGTTTCTAATGTATTCAGCAGTTCAGCATAAACAGAAACAGAAATTCTGAACTGACTGGTGGTGTTAACTTGCTCTTGTTTTTTTTTTTTTTTTTTTTTTTACTACTCTCAGATTCTGGACTGTATAAGTACTACTGCTAACTTTTCTAGCTGGCTGGTGCCTTTCTTCAGTAATTTCCACTGTTCTCTTCATCTTGACTGACTATACATTTCATTGTTGGAGATTTACTCCAAGAAAAATTAAGCAATGTAACTTAGCAAGAATTTAAAAACGTGAAAGTGTCACAGACATTTCTTTCTTTCTTTCTTCACAAGTTGGAAGGTAATATGTTTTAGTACTTTCTGTGCTCTCTTATGCACAGTTACTCCATTAAATTGTAACAGCCAGGTTGGCAGCAGTGCAGTATAGGTGTGTGTGTGTGTGTGTGTGTGTGTGTGTGTGTGTGTGTGTGTGTGTGTGTGCGCGTGTGTGTGTGTGTGTGTGTGTGTGTGTGTGTGTGTGTGTGTGTGTGTGTTTATATAGATGTATATACAGTTACAGTTGCTTTTGTGTTGTCAATGGCCAACTGCTTTGGTCAACCATTTTACATGAATGTTTTTCATTATTGGAACTGATTGCCCTTTTGTTGCACTTGTGTGACTGTGGAGTTAGTATATATAATTAAGGGGGTTGTGGGCAAAGCCTTTGTGTTGTGGGGGTGTTTTTATGGAATACTACTATAGGCTGTATATAGCAAAATTGTGAAATAATAGCTCCTGTTTGTTATCAGAGTGTGTTTGTGTGTGTGTGTGTGTGTGTGTGTGTGTGTGTGTGTGTGTGTGTGTGTGTGTGTGTGTGTGTGTGTGTGTGTGTGTATGGGAGAGTGTGTGTGTGTGCACATGTGTGTATAGGTCAAAGCTTTCATTTCTCACTGTATACTCAAAATGTATTTCCTTTGTTTTTTTCAGAATGTATGTTTGTTTAATAGACTTGTTGATAAAGGTAGAGCACTGATCCATGTGGATCTATTTCATGCTCGACCCAGGTGATAAAACAAAAGAATAATAAAAGGAGAATTCACAATTAAATTTTATAAGCTGAGATGGTGCAAAACTATTTTCACAAAGCGCAAGTATACCAACATTAAAACGAGTACAGTGATAAGGAAAAATTATAATACAAGCATGCGTTTGTATTAGAGGCTGTGTATGAATACAGTCTAAAAGGAGTTGCATGAGATTAAGGGAAGAAAGAACAGGTTTGAAGTGGAGGTTGAAAAAGGATATGGTCTTAACTGTTAATTGTGGGAAATAAGATGGAGGAAGACAAAGAAGGAAGGAGTCAGTTAAAAGTGAGAAGCACTTGCTGAATTAGTTATTAAAAAATTGAAATGTTGATAAGTTGTTAGGGTGAGAAGAGCAGAGAGATATGAGTGAGAAGGGGGTATGGTGAGAAGTTGGGAACAGTTGGATGAAGAAATTGGGATAGTCTGTACATGGGACATGTTTAGATGATCAAACAAACACTGGCAAATGATAGCATAAGAATTGTTGAGGAAATTAGATAGCAGCTGTAATTTGTTATATAGTTTAAGGTCGGTCATGTTTGGAAAGCAGTAGCATTATGCTAATTAAGTGAGGTAATGTTTGACTGCTTTCCTGAATTGCAGTAGAGTAGTTGAGTTCTTATAGCTGATGGTATGGTTTCCCAAAATGTGGGGCCTAATATGTAGTAGCTATGGCTTATGCATTTCCTAGAGGTAAAAGTGGTGTAGAGAGAGTGGGTGTGATACGGCTGAGATTTCTTTTTCTGATTGTGAATCTTCCTGTTAGGTAAGAGAAGGAGTTTAGGTTTAGCAGTTTGAATAAAAGGGTGCATGGTAGTAGACCTTCTCTTTATTGGGTTGGTATCCAGTTTGTTTTCTTCAGGAGTGAACAATGGTGTTCTGTTCTTGACACTAGATGGTATATTTTATTTAAAGTTCTTTGTATTGGGTTAAGGTTTTCTTTGAGTTTGAGGTGATTAATGGGACAGCTTATTCAAGCTGGGCCACTAAGAATGTCTTTCCCCTATGGCTTTTCTATACAATGGAATTATAAAATGTAAGGTCATCCAAGCTCACAAAAGGGCTTGCTGTATTTTTTGCTCTGGCTTTGTGAATGTGAAGTTCTAACATTAGTCTTGATTCAACCAGAGTCCCATGTATTTCAAAAAGATATTTATTTCAAGGAAATTATGATTTTTTTCAAGAATTATGAAGTCAGAAACTGATGATTAGAGTTATTGTGAGGTCCCAAGCAGCATACATTTTGTGGTATTTGGATAAGTAGTAGTTTTCTTTAGTTTAGCTATTTGAAAAGAGAAAGGAAATCTTTTTGAAGTTTTATGTTAATGTGATGAGATGGATGAAATCTGTAGATGACAGTGTTGTTTGCATGGAGATATGAGGGGTCTGATTGCAGTCTGTTGCTATAAATGAAGAAATTCAGGGGTGACTGAATGAAAACCCGAGGAGCACCTTTGAGTAGGGAGTTTTGGTTGTGGAAGAGGAGCCTATTTTATACCTGAAACTGTGGGAGGAAAGCAAGATGACCTACTGGGAAGCTTGGGTGTACATACCATGGGTTGGAATGAGTGGATGACCTACTATGTTGACTGCTTTGGTATAGTGTTTAATAATATTTCTACTGTGATTTGCTGTTTGCCTGTACCCACTAGAATGTCATCAGTTATTGTCTGGATAGCTCTTCTTCTGCTCGTTTTGGCCCAAAATCCATGTTGGTTGGGGATAGGCATTCTTGGTCAGCAAAACTTTAGGTGTCAATCACAGGCTAATTTTTCTAGCACTTTACTAAATATTAGAATATTGAAGTGTTTGTAAAATCTGAGCAAGTCTAAGGGTTGTTTTTGGAATCTGTTAAACTGTGGCAGAAATAGAGGGAATAAAATAGTTTTGCACAGGACTGTATGAACCACAGGTGAAGGTCATAACAGCCTGGTGGTTTGTCACTGGGAATTTTATTGGTTATGTTTTCAATGCCAGTAGCAGAACAATGTAAAGAGTTTGGGAGAGAGTGGGTCTGGTGATGGAGAATTTAGTGGCACTGAAGTTGGGGTTCGGAGAATTCACTGAGCAAGCATTCGTACAGATTAGTCCTTTGATGGTTAAGTAATTGTTCATGAAAATGCTCTTTTTTTCTCTTCTTGGAAATGTGATTTTAAGTAATACACTTAGTGCAGCTGTTTAGAGAATTTGTGTCAAGGAACAGTGGGGAGACTCTGTTTAAGTTAAAGTAGGGGATGTTCACCAGTGCACTGGCCAAATTTTCATTAGTTAGTATAAATACTATCTTGGGTCTCTCCTAAAAAGAAGCCACTGTTCTGGAAGGACTAAAACTGGTCGATAGATAGATAGATAGATAGATAGATAGATAGATAGATAGATAGATAGATAGATAGACAAAATAAACACATTTGTCATTCATGCCTAACTGGAAATAACTGTTTACTACATATTTATGTGTACATGTAAAGTAACCAAAATAAACAATTTTGCTCAGGTTGTCCTCCTGTATTCAACATGTTTATGTCACACTGAGCATTAGGTGCAGTTTTCTGTCACTGGTAATTATATTTGTCATGATTTATTGGGCAAACTGCATGTACCTGTAGGGGTTTGGTGTTTGTTTTGCATATAACCTTTGATGGTTACTTGCCTGGCTCAACTCTGTGATGCTTGCTCATACTTTGAAGTACTTGGGTAAAGTGCTGGGGGTTCGTCATTGCCTGGTATAATTTTATGGCATGAGTGTGTTGTGTCAAAGGTCCTCTCTGTCACAGGCAACCTTGATGTGGTACAGAGACGATTTTAGGGCAACACCTTAGCTTCTCACATATCAACACTACTGCAAAAATTCAGTCACATGACCACTTATGTGCTTGCAATGCTGAGTTAAAATGCCCTCATGAGTAGTCATCAGGGTATAGTTCCACTGTTGTAAATTCAGTCATAATATAAATGGGAATCTACACTTGTTCTGAAATGTTCAAGTTTGTTTTTTATTTTGCTTCATTATAGAAATGATTACCATCCTGCCAGGGGTGGAGGAGAGCAGCATTGTGAAGGGATTTTGGCAGAGATCGACATGTTGATGTGGGTGTGCCTTGTGTGGGGGGGGTAGCAGATGGCAGCTGTGAATACAGATTTGAAAATCCTGGCTATACCTCTGCTGAGAAGCACTGAATCAAACAAAAAAAAACTCTGACGTATGTTACTTTGGTACACAAAGGGTTTAATAGGGAAGTTGATTGGAGATATTTAATTCATTAACTATATTTGATGTAATTACATTTTAGTTGGGTTTTATTTTGTATAAATGCAGGATATATTGTTTTAGACATCAGTTCCTTTGAAGGCTGTTGAGCCAAGACACTAGAAATAAGATTTTGTAGTCTTTATGATTCATTAAAGAAGAGTTTGCTTTTTGTGTTACATTTTTTTCATTCAGTTGTGTGGTGCCATTAAATAATATAATGGAAGACAAGTGAAATGACTCATAACTTTCAAGAGTGCCATATGTATGTAATATGTAGTGCATGTTTAAAATCTACATATTTAGTCTGTTGTTTAGTATCCCCATTTCAATCTGCCCTGCTTTTTTAATGAACAAATGGTAATGTTTCATACAGTTGCCAAGTGATAACTATGATCTAGATTGTTTTACATACCCTGAATGTGTTTTGTATCCTCTATTTCTGTATATTGCAGTGACACATTTTCAATGTTGTCAGCATAGATTGGTGTTTTTTTGTCTTGTTTTGTTTTGGGGTTTTTTTTTGCCTACATATCATAGTTTGTTTCTGGGTTCATTCAGTTCTGCGTGAAAGGTGCCTTCTGAGTTTGACTATTTTTTGTGCTGGCATTTTTTTCTAATTATAGATGATGTTTGCAAAGATGTCGCGGGGTGTATATATATACATACATATATATACATACATACATATATATATATATATATATATATATATATATATATATATACATACCCCCTTACTCTCTCTGTATGCAGCTGCATATATGATGCTTTGAAGTCAAATGTTGGTTTTGCAGTACTTTATGATCCAGATCACTGCCACTGTTAACAATGCAATGTGCCATGTGCAGTCTTACATTATGGTATCATTAACCTATCACCACATAATGCACACTGTAAAACTACAAACCTTTGAGTGCACCAATATTAGAGTACTCTAGGTCTATTTCAGAACATTAATAATCCTGATAGTTCCAGATAAGACATTAACTGAAGCCCTGAAATAATTTATTTATTGACTTAGGGATGGCACAGTCAACTAACTTACATTTCTCCCTTCTGCCAAGTAATTGAGAGAAATAGGAATAAACTATATTTAGAAACTGAGCAGTTCAATTTAATAATACTGGTCTGAGCATGTAAAAAAAGAAGTATGGGTTCAAAACATTCTGCATGGTGCATTTTTGTTTTGCTGTTGACTGATGTCTCCAATAAATGGAGGCAGTAGATAGCAAACATAACACTGATCCTTAACTTCCTTTTACATTTATTTCAGGTTGAAATGTTTGAAAGCTGATGATTGATGCAGCAATCAATATTCCAAGTAAATTGAATATAGCAGTGTGTAAAATATTTTTAAGACTTTCAGAAAGCATCATTTAAAATTTCATTTGTTGTTATGTTATTACGGCAGGAATATTCTAAATATTTTCTAGATACATTTGAAATTCTGGTGAAAATACAGACATAATATAACGGTTAAGCCCTGCTTCATAAAACTGTGTTATTTCTAAACTTTCTTCCATTTTAATATAGATACTCATCCTGCACATTATGAGTGTTTGAAGAAGAGGATTGTTTTTCAAGTCAAACTAAGTAAACATTTAATGCATGCAAGCTTAAAGTAATGCACGTGTTTCAAAGCAGACAAACATGAAAGTTTTATTATTTGCTTGCATGGCATACGATGCAAGAGCAGTGCATTGTGCACACTGGAAAGTAAACCGCATCACGGAGGTCTGGTTATTTAACGGAAAATGAAGCATAATCATTAAGATACTGATAGATAGACGTTGCTGTTTGTGTTTTGCAGATAAAACAGATGAAGTGACATCATCCTTCAAACCATCAAGAGGTAGTGAAAATACTGCAGTTGATTCCAGAGTTGCAACTATAAAACAGCGCCCCAGCAGCCGGTGTTTCCCTGCAACAGCAGATTTAAACGTGAGCACATTATAGTAAAATATCACATTTTGAAAGTAGAAGAATCCTTTTATAGTGTTCAGATTTTGCATAGTGAAAGGCGTACACTTCCACATATGATAAGACTGAAATGGAATGTTCAGTGTTGCACACCAATGATTTTATACCTCTAAGAAATCTTTACATATTAGCATGACTAATACCACAAAATATACAATGCTAAATATTTAGAAAGACTAAAAATTGTAAATAATCCAAAACAACACAGCAATTATTACTACACAGAATTAACAGTAATAAAATATCAAAATGTTTGTCCTGTAGATGTCAGGGAAGGATGTCTAAGCTATTTTCCTATTATGTGTTCACAAAGCAGACTACCTTGCCTGCTATTCCACCCATTTACTGGTTAGCTGTTTTATTCAGGTCAAGGGGTATATGGTGCCATTCCCAGCACTAACTGGGTGCAAATTATAGAAACTAATCCTGGAAGGGATGCTAGCCCACAGTCACTTGACAGAAGAATACACACACACAAGACACACACACACACACACACACACACACACACACACACACATACACACACACACACCACCCCACCCCACCTAATTCACCCACTGCATGTCTTTTGGGATATGGGAGCAAACCAGAATTCCTAGTGAAACCCATGTAGCCACAATGAGGATGTGCAGACTTCGTGCAGCAAGCACCCCTATATAAAAACAGGGCTGAGCTGGAGATGCTAGTGCTGACAGACAGCAGTCATTATCACTACACTAGTGCGCTATGCCACAACCAACAAAAATAAAAAAAATAGAACCAGTTCAAACACCTTAAATTAAATTCACTGATAGAAAATGTTAGACATTACTGGCTCTCACTATTAATTAATGTTCGAAGCTTTAAAAAACAGAATAAACTGTGCTGACATCGTTATTACATAATTCTTTTAAACTCAGCATTTACACAGAGTTCAGTATATGTTTATATAAAAATACATATATCCAGAGGATTATGATCAGGTTTCTCATAATAACCAAGCTGTTAGGTATTTGAGACACAGATGTCAATAATTCAACTCAGGAGCAGAGTGAAGTGACCCTGTTAAACCTGTGTGTATCGTTGTGTTCATACAAATTAAAAACACATCATATTTCTGGTTTGAAATGCACGTTTAACATAAAACCTATGATTAAACCCACTGATATTAAATAATATTTATTTAAGGGTCTTGTTCTAATCACACATAACTGACATTTACTTTCAAGTGATTCATCACAGGTAGAAACAAGTAAATAACATTAAGAATTATAGTCTATGTTTAGATCAACAAGAACACAAGAATAAGTTCTTCTATGATATCAACAGGATGGGAGGATTGACCCAGATGCTCCTGGACACTGTTCCAAGGTAAACAAAAGAAACTCAATGGATGTTAAAGAATGTCTTCAGTTTCTGAATTGTCATCATTTCTCAAAAAGGGATAAATCTCTAAGACCTGCTCTCCATTGAGAAAACATAGATCTAATAATTTTGATTTGTGGTACTCAAGAAATGTGAAAACAAAGTTAATAAAAAAATCACAGTAAATTTGGCAAAGCCAGAATATGTAGCATGTTTTGGGGCAAGCAGTCCTTTATACAGCTGACTTTCAGTAAAAATAGTCCAGATGAGGACAGGGAAAACTGTGTCATGGAATTTTGCTGTTTTGCAAAATAAGCTGACAGTGATGCAATTCGGTTTAATTGAATTTTGATTTAAATTAATTTCCAGTAAGCATAACTGAAGAGGATCTGCCTGGCTCTCATAAGGTTATGAAAGTGACAGTTTCAGCTAGAAGACAGGAGGTATTTGGGAGACCAATCTATGGCATAGTCATTTACATTAAAATTGAATCAAACATAGTTTCTGAAGTGGCTCAAAATGAATAAATACATCTTTCTTGACATAATCCTTGAAAAGGAAAGTTATTATTTCTTAAATATATAGATCCTGCTATTGAAAAAAATAGGATGGTCGAATGAGAACTGTGTTATAATTTGGAGAGATTAATTAAAAAAAGCACTGAAAGAGAGATTAATTAAAAAAAGCACTGAAAGATCGGTCAATTCTATGAGATAGAAGGATGCAGACCAGATTACAGCACAGGCAACCTGAGTTCAGCTAGCAGTTTGAGCCCTCTCGAAGCTGATGTGGGAGGACGGGAATGAGTAGCTACATTTGGCTGGACCATCCTGGGGGGGGGGTTGTGGCTAGGCAATTGTGTGACATGTTGCATGAGTAGTAGGTGTTGTGGCCAATATCTATGAGCCTGTGATGTTGCATTACTTGTGTGCAAGCACAGAAGCTGAATGTGTGTGAGTGTGTGTGTGTGTGTGTGTGTGTGTGTGTGTGTGTGTGTGTGTGTGTGTGTGTGTGTGTGTGTGGGGAGACGCACATCATTTCACTGGCTGCAGGAAGTGAGAAGCTTGGAAAGCTGTCACGGGGAGGGGGGTTGCTGTAATGGGGGATAGGAGGTCACCTGACTGGACTGGCAATTTGTTCCTCCCCCTACCACCTGATTCTTATCATATGGAGAACAAATGGACTGATAGAACTCCCTAGCAAAAAAAAAAAAAAAAAAGAGTCAGATGAGTCTCAGCTCTGCCCCCTCTCCCCTACAATAGCATGAATGCGCCAACTGGGTGAAATCAGTAGAGATATCAGATAGGGTACAGCAGGGATAATGAAACAGTGAAAGATCACTAGTTTGTTATTTTGATGATCTTAATACAAGAACCATTTGATATATAGTTTATAAGCAGCAAATAGAATTAATATGTATGATATACAGCTATTGGAGATTACAGAGTGAAGTAATCTGGTCATTTGAAATGCGTACAAGTGGAATCAGAGTTTACAAATAATTACAATTCTATGGAATAAGTACAAGGTGAAAAACTGCTGCTTACGTACTGAAGTGAGATTCACATTAACAGCAGGCTTGATAGTGAAAGAAAACACATGATTATATGATATTAGAGAAGTGTATAAGGGAAGTAAATCAACTAAATAACAGGAGTCAATTAGCAACATATCAGATAGAATGCAATAATTAAAATTCAAAAGGTAGTAAGTCATTATTGCAAGACTTTATGGAAGAGATGTGAAAGTGAAAATGTAATCATATTATATAATAAAATTCATCCACCCACACCCCCTTTTGCCAGTTTTTGCACGGGGGTTTAGGGTATCACCTCTGCCATGACAGCCATCTAAATCCAAGGTTCACATCGCTGGATGGCTGGCCTGTGACACATAGTAAACAATATGAATACCATACTAATAGGTAAAATTAAGACTGAATAATAGTTATTTTGATAATCAACACAAAAAAACACAGTAACACAAACCATGTAACGATAGACAATAAGATGAAACTAAAGCTTATGTTTTTCAGATTTGAAAGAAAAAAAGTACTAAAAATGAATGAAGGAGAAATGACAAAGCTATTTCCAATCTAAGATGAAAAAAAGCTATTGGGTACAGTACATTCTTGATAAGACATGGCTTTTTCATGCTAACATGCGAAAGGAGCACATAAATGAAGAAATATTAGAGATTAGTATATAATGCATGCAAAATGGTTCCAATATAATGAAGAAAAGTCTGAAGTTAAAGAACAAAAAGTAGAAAGCCAACTGAAATACAGCACACTCCATATGTGTAAAAGCTTCACCCTGTAAAAGGTCAGAAGAACAATTAATTAAATAAAAAGTAATAAAGTGCCAGGCGCAGAAAATAATATCTTAAAAATATATATACTGACAGTACAGGAATGAGCAGAAATTTTAAGCCTAAATTTTGATCTAGTCATCCTGTATTGGAAATTCCTTGACATATGAAGCAAAGGACTAACTGTTAATCTTGGGATGTACGCATCCATTATTTTACTAGTCCTAACTAAAGGTATTTTATCTAACCTGAAAGAGGAGCTGAAATAAAGTATTAATGTGGAAGATTTATAGTATGCCTAGTTGGACGCTAACACATTAGGAACTTGTTGTACTTTACTCTAACTTAAAACATATTCAGATTTGATTTTGTAGAGCAAAACTTGTTTTTGATAGCATAAAAAATACAACATGTGGCAGCTAATGTCAGAAATGGGATTTTAAAATGAACTGATTGCTATAATTAAGACTTTACATAGCAATAATCAAACAAAGACCACACTGAATGGTTTCTAGTCAGAAGGGTCGGAAATAAAATATGCATTCTTGTCCATGGGCTTAGAGGTGAGATTATTGATGCACTGTTAAAATAAGAAGTAAACATATGAAAATTTGAAATGAAAAAAAAATCCTACATTTCAGGTATGCTGATGATTTATTATTGTTCACTCTAGTATTTCCCATATTAAAAAGAAAGATTTAAATCTTAGAAGATAATATAGAAAACTAAAATTTAAAAATCTAAATAAAGAAAGCAAACGTAATGGTATTCAACATTTTCATGAATCAAAATGAAATAGAACATTGCCATGCATATGAATATCTTGGCCTGCTATTCATATCAAATAATTCCTGAGATGACTATGTAAATTATGTAAAAGAAAGAATTCAAAAAATAGATTAAAGGCTATTATAGACATCAAGTTCTGTGGTAATTGTAGACTTAAAACTTTATTAACAGTGCTTAGGTCAATTATAGATGAGAAATTTCAGATGTAAAATCATCATCTTCTTTCAGCTGTTCCCGTTAGGGGTCGCCACAGCGGATCATCTGTTTCCATTTCTTCCTGTCCTCTGCATCATGCTCTTTCACACCAACCACCTGCATGTCCTCTCTCACCACATCCATAAACCTCATCTTAGGCCTTCCTCTTTTCCTCTTACCTGGCAGCTCCATCCTTAGCATCCTTTTCCCAATATACCCAGCATCCCTCCTCAGCACATGTCCAAACCACTGCAATCTCGCGCCTCTTGCTTGTCGCCAAACTGTCCAACCTGAGCTGACCCTCTAATATACTGATTCCTAATCCTGTCCATCCTAGTCAAACCCAGTGGAAATCTTAACATCTTTAACTTTGCCACATCCAGCTCTGACTCCTGCCTTTTCGACAATGCTACCATCTCCAACCCATATAACATAGCTGGTCTCACTACCCTCTTGCAGACCTTCCCTTTCACTCTTATTGGTACCCGTCTGTTACAAATCATTCCTGACACTCTTCTCCACCCATTCCACCCTGTCTGTACTCTCTTCTTCACCTCTCATCCACACTCACCATTACTCTGAACTGTTGATCCCAAGTACTTAAACTCATCCACCTTTACCAACTCTACTCCCTGCATCCTCACCATTCCTCTACCCTCCCTCTCATTTACACACATATATTCTGTTTTAGCCCTGCTGACCTTCATTCCTCTCTTCTCTAAAGCATATCTCCACCTCTCCAGGGTCTCCTCAGCCTTGTCCCTACTCTCACTACATATCACAATGTCATCTGCAAACATCATAGTCCATGGGGCCTCCTGTCTAATCTCATCTGTCAACCTATCCATCACCACTGCAAATAAGAAAGGGCTCAGAGCTGATCCTTGATGTAAACCCACCTGCACCTTAAAGGTATCTGTCACTCCCACCGCAGTCCTCACCAATGTCATACTACCCTTGTACATATCCTGTAACACTCTTACATACTTCTCTGCCACTCCCGACTTCCTCATACAATACCACAACTCCTCTCTAGGCACCCTGTCATATGCTTTCTCTAAGTCCACAAAGACACAATGCAACTCCTTCTGACCTTCTCTGTATTTCTCCAATAACACTCTCAGAGCAAATATTACATCTGTAGTGCTCTTTCCTGGCATGAAACCATACTGCTGATCACTAATCATCACCTCCCTTCTTAACCTAGCTTCCACTACTCTTTCCCATAACTTCAAGCTGTGACTGATCAATTATATCCCTCTGTAGTTACTGCAGCTCTGCACATCACCCTTATTCTTAAAGATAGGTACCAAAACACTTTTTCTCCACTCCTCAGGCATCCTCTGACTTTCCAAAATTTCATTAAACAATCTGGTTAAAAATTCCACTGCCATTTCTCCTAAGCACCTCCATGCTTCCACTGGTATGTCATCTGGACCAACAGCCTTTCCATTCTTCATCCTCTTCATAGTTGTCCTTACTTCCTCCTTGCTAATCTGCTTCACTTCCTGATTCACTATCCCCACATCATCCAACCTTCTCTCTCATTCTCTTCATTCATCAGCCCTTCAAAGTACTCTTTCCATCTACTCAACACACTCTCCTCACTTGTGAGTACATTTCCCTCACTGTCCTTTATCACCCTTACCTGCTGCACATCTTTCCCAGCTCTGTCCCTCTGTCTAGCCAATCGGTACAAGTCCTTTTCTCCCTCTTTAGTGTCCAATCTGTCATACAACTCTCTATATGCCATATGATGTTCAAATACTAAAACTGCACGAGCTGATGCAATGTCTTCCAGCCACCTTCACTGAATTATATTTGAGAGAAGAGCTAGAAATAATGAAACATTCTGCTTTAATAGAGACAATAATTTTTGCCATATTAGGTTAACATACGGCTAGATAATGGCTAAATAATCAACATTTCCATGGGAAGGAAAAAATGTTAAAAATAATGCTATAGCTATAAGTCAGAAGATGACAAGGTAAGACATTCAAAAAGTATGATTATGTCACAAAGAGAAATTATTTAAATTAATTATAATAATAAATAAACCTTTTTAGGCTAGAGCAAAATGTAGCCTTAACATATTAATTAGGAACTATTCAATCAATTAAGATAGAGGAAATGTCAAGACCAATAGAAAGAGAGTAATCCATCATACAGAAATGTACTTCAAGCTAGGAAAATGTATTCATTTATATGGCATACTAATTTGACGTATGTAGTAGTACTTTTTGGAGAAAAGGTAAACAATTCAGAAATTCTCCTCCCTTATTTTTATGGAAAAGAGGAAGGTCTGTTCCACATATTGTAAGAATATATGAAGAAATTAGTGCCACTGTCTTCAGCACAATCATTGACCTGCATGGCATAATGTTATTCAACAAGAGTAACTTGAAATATGTAAAATTATGTTTTGTACAACAGATGATGACAACAAAGGAACTAAATGTCATGTTACGCAAAATTAAAAAATATATATTAATTGGTTGCTGTAGAAAACTTTTTAGAAAAGTAAAGCATAATTAGTGCAATTGGTTTTAAGCATTTTAGTATCATCATAATGTTATTAATTGTATTTTTTAAATTTTAATATGAATTTATGATTGTAGCAACTGGCATGTTAACACAATAAAATTAATCTGTCTGGCTCTCATTCATGTGTCTGTACTAGAAAGCCACCTGAATATGAATATGATCACACCACCAGTCTCTCATAAACCCATTAAAGCAGCAATGGAAAAAAACACACATAAATACATGAAAACATACTCGAAGGCTCTAAATAAAAATCTGCAAAACCAACAGAGACTTCCAAAGCAAACATCCAAGCAACCTCCACCCCCCAACACAAACCATGAAACACATACTTCACAAAACCAGTGTGCCATGCAATCACAGCCCTTAAGGCAAAATAACATACCCAACATACTAGTAATAGGTGACTCTATAGTCAGGCACACTGACGGCCCACTCACTAGACTGAATAAGGAGAAGGTTACTGTTAGCTGCCTGTCGGGTGCCACGATCCGCCACATAACACAAGCACTCAGGTCACTACAGAACAAGTACAAATATGACTCTGTCATTGTCCATGTTGGTGTGAATGACCTGAGCCATACATCTCTGGACTACATGAAAAGAGACATGGAAGAGCTCTTTGATCACGTAGCCCAGGCCGGTATGACCCTGACCCTGAGTAGCATCCTGCCCTCACCAAGAATGATACCACGGTTTAAAGAAAAAAATCTCAATTTCAACAATTGGCTAAGTTTCTGGTGTCATTCAAAGGAGATCCAGTGTCTGTCCGCCTGGGATGACATGCTCGACAAGTCACGCTGCTTTGCTAGAGACGGCTTTCACCTGTCACCATTAGGCTTTCGAATACTGGCCAAGGCTCTTGCCACCCCCATAGTGCCTTTTTTAGGCAAGGCTCAAAAGACAAACCTACCGCCGTAAATAGCACAAGTAACAAAAAACTGAGGATAGTGCTACTCAGTGCCAGAAATCTGAATCTCAAAATGCATGCACTCGAGGCACTCCTCAGTATGGAGAAATTTGATATATGTGCAGTAACAGAAACCTGGTTTAAGGCTCCAGAGAGCACCCCAGCACTACCAGGCTACAACTCATACCACACATTTCGGCCACAGAACCCAAACCAAAATACGAAAGGCGGGGGCGTATCCATATTCATCAAGGATACCCACACCTCCATGTTAGTGGCACAGCACAATGCTTTAGAGATCATCCACGTTCAACTAACAATGGGCAAAATTGCAATTCAAATTGACAACTAAACCACCGTGAAAAACTTTTCAAAACATACTTCACGTTACTTAAGACTGAGGTGGAAAGTTTCAAAGCCTCCATGCTGAAGGATAATGCTGTCCAAGCTGCAAAAATCTTTACTAATGCATTCTACGGGCACCTACAAGAATGCATGGATCATGCCAACCCAAGCAAAACCAAGACTCACTCCTCCAAGAAAAGGAAACCAGTCTGGTGGACTCCTGCCATAAACAAGCTATACAATAGAAGGAGGAAACTAGTACAGAAAAGAGTAAAATCCCAAGAAGGGAAGACATCCCTGATCAGTATCAGCATAAAACTACGATCCCTCATAAAATCATCCAAGGCGAGCTTTGAAAGAAAAATTGCCAAGGACTCCAAAGATATCCACAAGGCATTCTTTAGCTATGTCAAGAATCTAAGTGGCAATGCTCAGATCTGCTCGGAGTTAGTGCAGAATGGCACAAAATACACTGAACCGACCGATATCGCCAACATCCTGGCAGACAGGTTCAGCGGAAACTTCACCCCCAAGAGTGCCCATAACCATACCAGAAGAATGTAGAGTTCCTGAAATCACAGACACTCAGGTTAAAACAGCCCTCTCCAAAGCCAAAAACACAGCATCAGTGGAACCGGACGGTGTCCCAGGCTGCATCCTAAATGAGCTCAAAGATGAACTAACCCCTCACCTAAGCACACTGTTCAAACCCAGCCTCTCCACAGGCTATGTACCCATAGAGTGGTTCACAGCAGTGGTTATTCTGCACCACAAAGATGGAGCCGCAACAGACCCCGGTAACTATCACCCTATAAGCTTGACTAGCTTGGTCTGCAAGGCTATGGAGCACATCATCATGGAACTCATTAACAGAGACATTGGGAACCTCCAAACACTGGACCCTACCCAGTTCGGCTTTGTTAAGGGCAGATCATGCTTCCTGGACCTGGTGGACTTCTTTGAGATGGTTATCAAGGCTATAGATGAGGGAAAGGTGGTACACCGACGACCAGCAAGAACGATAGTGACCACACAGTAATGAAGATTTAATTTATTATTTCTCCAAATCCAGACCGGTTTCGGCTATTCAGCCTTTATCAATGGATACAAAAAAAAATTTTTTGTTTCCATTAATAAAGACTGAATAGCCGAAACCGGTCTGGATTTGGAGAAATAATAAATTAAATCTTCATTACTCTGTGGTCACTATCGTTCTTGCTGGTCGTCGGTGTTTTACGTTGTTGGTTTGACCTTGCACGCCATCCTTGCGGAGCACTTTGTTTGCTGGAAAGGTGGTACACACAGCCTACCTAGACCTTGCAAAGGCCTTCGACACCATTCCCCATTCTGGTATTATAGACAAGCTCACCAGCCTGAACATAAACCCCTACATCACAAGATGGGTTGCCAACTGGCTCACAGACAGAACCCACATGGTGAGAGTTACGGGAGCTAGGTCCAACTCTAAATCAGTTACAAGTGGAGTTCCCCAGGGCTCAGTCCTAGGACCCCTCCTGTTCGGCATATACTTCTCAGAGGTACAGGCAAGCACAGGAGGACTATGGCTGACCAGGTTCGCAGATGACTGCAAACTAGGGGCTATAATTGACTCTGCGGCTGACACAGACATCCTCCAAAAGGGTCTCACTGAGATGGATATCTGGTGTCAAAATCATGGCCTCAAGCTAAATGCCAAAAAGTGCATAGTCATCCCCTTTGGAAAAAACAAAGTACCCACAAACTACCCACTGGGTAGTCCCCTAAATACGGAAGACATAGTAAGGGATCTGGGGACCCAAGTAGATAGTAATCTCAACTTTGATAATCACATTGCCAAAGTGGTTAGAAAATCCTACTACGTGGCCCACCTGATCACAAAAGGGTTCGCATCCAGATCAAAAGAGGTCATTGTATCCCTCTACTCATCACTCATCAGACCCATCATAGAATACAACGCCCCATTTGTGATATACCTTACAAGACACCTCTGCAACAGCTGGAAAGACCACAGAAGTACCTCACCAAGAGGATCACTGGCCTCAAACAGATGCCCTATGCAGCTCGACTGAAGAATTTACAGCTGTACTCGCTTGTATATCGCCTACTCAGAGGTGATTTCTGCCTGACATACAAGGCCATGTCCAACCCAGAATTGATGGACATACTCCACCTAAAGAAAACCTTATCCCTGCGAGCCACACGCTCTAGGGATCTAAACCTCACCACAACAATAAATAGGACATGCTGGAGGGATAGATTCCTGTCCCAGAGACTTCCCATGCTTTGGAACAAGATCCCAATCTACATCAGGCAGAGCTCCTCGCTAACACTCTTCAAAAGAAATATTGATGAGTGGACGGGAAACAGAGAGTTTACCTTGGGGATCACTTCAGTGGATCTGCTGGACAGAGGCACAGGGAACTAACCTAAGGGGGCGGCGAAAGCCAACACATTCTGGCTAGGCTTATAAATGCCTTCGGGCAGATAGCCTAGTACCTACCTATGAACCTATATAAACTGTCCCTACTCAGTGAATGCCAATTGGTTCTATTTTAATACATATATCAGTGAGTACTAGAAAAACTGCATGGTTCTTTAAATAGCAACTGATACCTCTGTTATACCTTTTAATATTCTACAAGCTGGAAGCCAAAATTTATATGCACATCATTTATTTTATGAGAAAAAATACTTTCATCTTTTTTTTTATCAGAAATACCTCACATAAATTTCAGGGGTCTATATTATGTCCGCAAAACCCCCTTTCAGTGAACTACTGTTCACCGAACGATAACCAGTGAAATCTAATTCCCTAGAATGGTCATTTCAGTGAATTTTTCCTAGGGGAAAAATGCTTGGCCAACCTAAAACCAGACAAAATTTAAAACCCTTCAAAGTGGGTGGCTGTGCCCCCCACATCCCCTAACTAGATATACCAACTCCGAGATTGCATTACAGTGGGGAAAAGAGCAAATTCCTGATGACGGCCAAGCATTTTTTTCCCCTAGGAAAAAAATTTGCTGAAATGGCCATTTGTGAGAGATTTTGCTGGTTATCATTTGGTGAAGAGTCTTTTGCTGAAAGGAGTTTTCACTTATATAAAATAGACCCAAATCTCAGTGCATGTGCACATCTGCCATGAACATGTTGCTCCATAAGAAACCCAGTAGTCAAGGATCTGGGAACATATGTAGACAATAATCTGACCTTTGATCAACATGTGGCTAAGATAGTAAGAAAATAATTATATATCACACAACCTGCAAATAAGGGCATGGCATCCAAGTACAAGAAAGTCATAATGACACTTTATTCGGCCCATATCAGAATCATAGTTGAGTATAATGCCCCTTTAC
Organism: Protopterus annectens; assembly: GCF_019279795.1. Lineage (NCBI taxonomy): Eukaryota > Metazoa > Chordata > Ceratodontiformes > Protopteridae > Protopterus > Protopterus annectens. Next base: position 140,788,557 of record NC_056743.1, on the reverse strand, counting down.
CATGTACCTGACCAGACATCACAACAGTTTGAATGCCCAAAAAGGTTCCTTACCAGGAAAATCCAGGGTATAAACACATTGTCCCACACATATAGCCTTAAAGCCTTAGCTTTATACTCTGTCTCCTTCATGTTACTGTGAGGTGATCTATGCCTAGCTTACAGGCATCCTTGTAAACAGCTCTGATGGATCTTTTGTACAGCCACAAAATGAACAGTATCAGAACCACTAAATCCAATCATTTAAATTTTGATTTTGACATAAATAAGACATGTTGGTGAGAGACACATGTATCTCAGAGGAATATCATGGGAAGTAGAGTCCATCCCTAATCCTATTTAAGCATAAGTTTGACCAGTGGGTGAGAAATCAGAAATTTACCCTGAGTCTGGCCCCTGTGCCTCTGATAGACGTAAACACTAATGCCCAAACTACTATACTCCCCAATAACCTCTAGAAACTTCCTAACATACCTCATCCTATTAAATGCCCATAATACATAGGGACACAGTTGGGTTGGGTTGCTCAGCTAGGCTTATAGAGGCTCTGGTGGTCATTAGCTTAGAATATACCCTATACCTGTGAACCATGAGGGATTTAGGCTGTATTCTGTACATGGGAAATGAGAAAACTGTTTTAAGCATTATTTATGCATTTTTCACAACATCAGTTCAATTATTTAATGTAATCGTTTAGACTGCAGAACTTTTTTTTTAATTATATAATTTCCATTTCTTGTATATGTACCTAATGAGTGAACTCTGCTTAGCCTCCCATGCTGTAAGTGATATTGTACTCCTTGAATTTAATTACTTAAACAGAATTGGTGGTAAAATAAGTTCCTGCTCTATGGTCTAGCCTGTTGGCATGATAGGTGTCTAAACCAACATATACCCCCTTTTTTCTGGAATAGGCTTCTCTTTACATATTAAGCAGAGTACTTTATTGGCATTCTTTAAATAAGAACCAAGATTTGCCCCTTATTTCTGGTGATATAAGTATTAAGACGCCTATAATATCCATGGTTATTCTCATAAAAGGCTCTTAAAAACATGTGAATACACCAAAGCAGTGTCAACCCTTTACCACTGCTCAAACATCTTATAGTACTCTGATGTCATTTAAAATACCTGTCTATTAAACCATTTTGCATAAGCCTTTTTCTTAGCATGTTTTATGGTAGATGGCTTGAAAAAGGAATTTGATGGGCTATGGCTACAGTTTCCTAATATTAAGCCATTAGGACTATCAGTTGTTGTAGCTCTTAGCTCTTTTTCCTTTAGTCCAACATTATGATCCCATTGTCTGTACAGTAGCTCTTTGCATACCGTCTCTACCCTTGTGAGTCAGAAACATTCTTTACCTATCTCAGGTTTTGGAAGGTGGGATTTCTGTCTATGATCCCTCACGATTCACCATCCACAGTAGGTGTAATATCTTTTGACAACTGTTGATCATTTTTAGGATTACTAACCCAACTACTCCTTCCTTTGAAGAAGCCCCTTTTAGACTATGGCTTCCAGCTATTTTAGTGTCAACCTAAACTCCATCTCCATGTGTAATCACTTCAGTTCAAGATGCATTATAAGAACTTCTGATGATGCACTGTTTTTTTTTTTTATGTATGCCTACTCTATTAGGCTATCTCCATGTCCATTAGATTGAACTTTGACTGCACACAGGACAGCTACCAAGTTATCCTTGCTCAAACTAGTATGTCAGTCCTTTCAATTTCACATGCTAATCAGTTGTTTCATTGACACCATGGAATATTCCTCAGAGTTCATCATGACTGATGACTCTGATTAAAATACAAGCTAACAGTTGTACAATATATGCTGCTGTATATTTTTCCATCAGGTTGCAAGATTAAGCACACTCTTTAGTTAAGAAACTCTTTTGGAAGCTGCAAAGGTCCACCCTACAATATATTAGGTGTTTTGACCACAACACTCTGTAATACTCCAGCCCCGACTTGTACTGTAACCTGCAAACCAAATAAATGTAAAGATATTCAGGAATTATGGACAGTGTGCACATTTGTCTCCTTTTTACAACAAATCAGAATTGTTGTATGTCTGTCCACAGGAAATCCGCTCTTGTTTCTGTTAGTGTGTGTGTGTGTGTTTGCTCCCAGCCACATCCTAATGCAAGTCATCAGCATTTGTTGAAGATGCCTCCATGAACTCCACAAATGTTTCATTTCCAGTGTTAAATTTGACCTCAACAATAACACTTTATGTATGCTTTCTTCTTAAATCAACACACATCCAACTCTGACTGCCTTCGCCATGAAATCATAGTGCTCTGCTAATCTGTGCATTTCAGCTAAAAAGTCACACATAATTTCACACACTATAACTGATTTTGTCTAGAGTTTAAAGGAAAATGTTCATAACTTTCAAGGTTTTGTCTAAAATGTGATCATTTTGTATCTATAGCAATAAACCAGAAAGATGTGTGCCGAGTTTGTCAGTTAAGAAAGCAAAGATCCTTGCTGAAGAAAGAAAAAGCTGAGTTGCATTTTGTCTTTAGATGTTCTATAGTCCTAATTCAATAGTTCAAGCAGTGTTTTGTCAGCCATATTTTCACACATTATTTGGAGTCCTTATATGAAATTATAATTCTATGGATACTAATAGTTTAAAGTTCTTCATAGTTTCCCATGCTCTTTACAATCTGTATAACTGATTTTTTTTTTTCTTTTTACTTTGCTGGTGCCAGGAAATTGCACATTAACCTTTAGGTGTATTGTGAAATGGCTAGCTCGTACTTCAGCTAGCATGCAGCTTGTATCTTCAGGTGCATCAAGTAGCCCATCCCCTAGTTAATTTTATCCCTTCAGAAATAATTTAATTACCTGTTTTGACCACAAGACTCTGTATTACTCCATCTCAGCTTGTATTGTAACCTGTAAATGCAGCTGCTGCTCCCGTTTATAGTTTGTGCGAGTAGCGTATTCCTTACAATTTTTTCTTTAACCGTAGTGTAGTTAGCTCATTTGAACACACCTCTTTGCCACTTTAAAGCGCCAGCATGTATTACAGCCTTGAATTCTTGCCTACAACCTGTATCAGCATGTTTGCTAAATAATGTATCCATATAATATAGAATTCCTCACTCTGGGGTAGCTTTTTCTCACCTGGTATACACTATTTAATTTTCCTTTGTACCCTTTAGGTGTTCATTTTTTGAAGATATTACTACTGGGAATGCAGACACATGACTGAGTGCTTTTACCTTCTGTTGTCCAGTCCAGTCATAGGACTGCTAAAGTGGTACCCTGTCCAGTTCAGTGATAGCCCTACCACAGTGAATTTGTGCTACCCATAAAATCACCATGATGGGCTGTCCTTCCAGCTTACCACTAACATTAATGAGACACTCAACAGGTGCGACCTATGATAATGAGTCATGCACTCTTCCAGGGAAATGCCTGCGGTAAGTGCTTTACCAACCTAAGCAATTCATAGAACCACTTAGATTGTCACTCAGTCCTGCCAGCTGCAATAATTATCACAGCCAAAAGTCCACATTCACCCATTAGTTTCAATAGGAGATACTGCATGAGAGGCAAGTGTCATGGAGTTTAGTGAAGAGTTAGTGGTGTGGGTTTTACACATGTGTTTTTGTGTGTAGCAGGATGCATGACTGTATGCGGAAGTATGAGTGGTATCAGGTGCGAGTGTGTGTGTGTGTGTGTGTGTGTGTGTGTGTGTGTGTGTGTGTGTGTGTGTGTGTGTGTGGGCAAGAGTTTGTCTGCCATGGTGGTCACAGTAGGGAGGATTAGTTAAGGCATAGGTATGTTGGGTAGGTGTGTGTTTGTATGTATGTGTGGACAGGTGAGTTTGTCCATGAGAGCAGTTGGGGGAGGTGGAGGGGACCGCACTATTGCATGTGTGTGTGAGATGCTTGAAGGGGGTGCCATTTCTGTAAAATCTCCTAGACTAATGAGCAGAGAGTGTCATACTGTAGGGAAACACTAGACACGAGGGACTGTTGTATGTTAATGTAAGCCACCTTACAAGGGACTAGAACTACATTTTTTGGCAGGAAACATATCCTGAACAAGTAGTAGTAGTAGTATGAAACACTAACTTCTGTCATTACTGACCGAGCGTAATGGTCCATGTGGAAGCACTAGTCACATTTATGAGACAAAGGCATGGATGTTCTGTGACGAGAGTCAGTTGAGGCTATGTGGATGTGTCCTTGTGTGTGTGTGTGTGTGTGTGTGTGTGTGTGTGTGTGTGTGTGTGTGTGTGTATGAATTTGTACATATATATGGGTGGTGAATGAGGGGGAGGGTGCATGCTCCAATGCAGTGCATGGGCTTTCAGCAATAACTACCACAGGAAAGTGCTTTGAAGCTCATGCAGTAATCATGAAGGGATTCAGAGGCATGCAATTAGCTAATATTGAGGTCTTTCCTTATTGTGGATAATGTGTCTCTGAACTGTTTTCTCACAATCACGGTAAAGGGATCTTTTGACACAGCATGTATTACTTCCTTCTAGATATTTTCTGAATCCTAACTACAATTCCTAAACTAAAATATTTTATTAATCATAGCACATGATGAATACCTATATCTGCTAACCTGATATGAATGTATATTGGTTCACTATCATTTACCTGGACTAATAAAAACTGTTACTGTTTGTAATGACCTGGGTGTACACTTCCCCAACCCCATTTTGCTCTGTTTGCTTGTATGAACATATAATAACATTAATCCATTTGTCTGTGAAGCTTACTGTGTTAACATTCTGAATTCATTGCATTCTAGGATCATAATTTTATTACTACAGCCTTCTCCTGAATTAGCTTTTGACTAAGATACTGAACCAGACCAAAGTTCCCTTATCATCAAATATAAACAATTCATTGTGTGTGATGTTATTTTAGCAAATGTGCAGAACAAAGTAAATGCTTTACCATGGAGGCCATTTGTTTTATGCTTTCTTTAATAATAATTTACATGTTATCTGTGTTTTTTTTTCAGTCAACATTTGATCGCCAAGGAATTCCTGTAATGCCTCCTACAGTTCCAGGAAGCCCTAAACCACCTTACCTAGGTTTGCCTCGAGGTACAGTTAGAAGGCAAAAGTCCATAGGTAAGTTATAACATTTACCTTTGTACAGTGGCTCATGCTAAAATAACTTGCCTTTACTCTAAAAATGTAAAAATATTTGACCATATTTTTGAATAACTATGTGGCATCTGTTGTTACAGTTGAACAAAAGTACAGTTTGCTAGTATTTTTCCAGAGTACTTTGATGTGTAAAGACCGAAGCATCTTAATCGTTTTTCATGAATATAAGTTTCATGCTGTGGAGTGCTTTGTCTCTCTTTTGCTTTCTTTTCAGGCTGATGATATACTTATATTTGTATATCGACTACCGTCTAACTACATACTTGTGTGTGGCCCAATCCACACACTATATAAAGGCTGTAGAATACATGTGCGTGTTTCTTGAGGGTGCTAATGTAGGGGTACACTTTATTTTGCTTTCAGTACAGCAGACTCATTCCACATTACAGAAGAACAATAATGTTTCACCCACAAAAATACCAAGACCTTTGCATGCTGTCATTAGTGACCCTAATTTGTAGTAAATAAACTTCTATACATAGTCATTTGTACTATCTTTAATTGAAGCTATACCTTATAGTCTGCTCAAGTGCGAGGATAGTGGAATTTCTCCTGGTTATTAATATATATTCTGCTGAGAAGCAACTCACAAGGTGATAATCAGGTATTATACAATGCCTACTCTAAAACGTGCACGCTGATTGGCCAGCCCAACCAGCGTGCCCGTTGTAAATCCCTCAATATACTAACGGAAAAAGGTCCGGTCGCCCGGACTTTTTCTGTTAGTATAAAACACTGTCTCGCTATGTTAAAAGAGTTTAACATAGCGACACAGATTTAAAAAAAGCAACGGAGATCTCCGTTGCTTTTTTAAAGCTGTCTCGCTATGTTAAACTCCTTTAACATAGCGACACAGTGTGTAAAAAGCAACGGAGATCTTGCGATCTCCGTTGCTTTTTTTTAAACCTGTCTCGCTATGTTAAATGAGTTTAACATAGCGAGACAGCTTTAAAATAAGCAACGGAGATCTCCGTTGCTTATTTTAAAGCTGTCTCGCTATGTTAAACCCATTTAACATAGCGAGACAGTAAAAAGCAATGGAGATCTTGCGTTCTCCTTTGCTTTTGCCCACAGCTCTGATGTACTGCGTAGGCATGCGCAGTACATCAGAACTGCTGAACACCAGACAGCTGCGGAAGGGCAGCAAAGAGGCATTATACAATGCCATTATTTAAGAAAAGTAATTATTTCTTTTCTTAAATAATGTCATTAATAACAATAACCCACTTCTGGGTGTGGGTAATGCTGGATTTACCCACGGTTGTCTTTGTTTGGTCCCTCGGGCTTCGCCCTCACGACCAAAACACGCCAACCGTGGGTAAATCCAGCATTACCCACACCCAGGCGTGGGTTATTGCTATAATATTATACCCACTCCTAATACTAGTCATTATTTTCCTGACTTGTTTTTCCCGTCATTCCTTAAAAGTAAGGCTGTCATGGTTTTCATCACTGGTACTTGTTAGTTTACCTTCTCTTTACTACTTCCTTTTGTGTTTTTAACATTACTGTTGGCATTCTGTCGTATCAGTATTTGTTGAGTTTATGTCATCTCAGAAGTGCATGAGATATGCTGCATCTAGTGAAAAGGTGCCCTACAAACTACAAGTATTTGTAAGAAGAAACTATTTCCTATTTCTAGTTTGCACACACTGATTGGCCATACTATATCATTACAACTCCTTGTTCAGCTTCCTTTATGTCTCACAAGCATGTTATTTTGTGTTACTGCAAGTCTAGCAGAAACATGAAGATAACACCTGTGGTGCAGTCCACAGTTCAAATTGCAGTATGTACATTTACTATGTGTGTTTTGAATGTCACTTCTGCTTATACTATAACACTGTCACATGACCTGCAAAAAGCCTCCTAGCTCTCAGCTATTCCAGATTTGCAGAGAACCCCTGCTTCTGGCTCAAACATTTGCTCAGTTTTTCTTAATATATCTGATTTTGTGACAGAATACTGATGGCAAGTAGTGTCAGGCATTATAGTCAAGGAATGGATATTCTTAGGAAAATGTGTGTTAATACAAATCCTGTTTTTTAACTGAATAGTGTCAACATTTAAGAAGTACCCTTGATTTATGGCCCTTGTCCCACTGCATTTTTTTGGTCCCTTGTGTTGTCAGTTCAGCATGCATGACATTCATCTTTTCAGTATGAAAAAGGAAAACTCAGTGTATATGTTTAACTTTGTTAGCCATTTCAGTCCTTCTATGAATCATTACTTTTTTCCTGGACTGACTTAAATTTAGAATTTATAATAATAAAGTAAGTTAGGACAAGCCCTACAGAGAAACTTTCTTACCTGACCTTCAGAATTAGGAGTTGTGACATTATGCTATAATATCAGCAGAGGAGGTCTGTTTCTGACTGATAACCACTCGAGTGGTAGAAATACCCATGAATATGAAAAGGATTATACTGAATCTCTTTCTTATCACAGTTGTACCCTATTAGCCAAAGGTGAGATCCTCATTTATGAGTGCATGTAGGTCTTTAATATCAAAACCTCTCTTAAAATGGTTTTCCCACAGTTTAGTAGGTGCCAAGACCACACGTTTTCCAAATTGTACTCTACTGGAGACAGTTTAAAGGTTCCTTACTATGAGGATAAACATGCTTGACAACCATACTTCTCAACCTTTTTGAGCAAGAAATCTGGGCAAAGCCACATATAATGGGGCAGGGAGAGAAATGCTGAAAAATAGGGACACATTTTAAATATCACTCTTATAAAATGAGAAAGTTGATAGAATAACAGACTTTGCATTAGTATGATTTTTTTTATGGCTGTGAAGTCTGAAACTCAAACATCTGCCATTACTTACTGACTTCAGTCCTCAATTAATTGCCAGCGATTTGTCAGAAAACATTTTTTTTTTTTTTTGAGAAAGAAACCGAAAATATGATACAAATATCTGACCATTCTGTGAAGATCTGGACAGTTGAGAGGTATGTTGGTAACTCAGGTTAGTCAGATCTCAAAGTCTCTCTTCCATAATAACTACTCCTAGGACAGATCTATATCTAGCTTTCCTGCCACTGAAAGTCCCTTCAGTCTTTCAGATTCTCTGGAGAGTACCATTGTGAGAACAGTATACATACAAAGACAATAAACCTCAAAATATCTGTTAAAAGTAGGAGCAAATGTCTGATTTGTTACTTAATAGATACCTCTCCTTTAGAACACACTTCTCCATCTCTTTTTAAAAACAAAAAAGTTCTCCTGCTCTTAAAACAATGCCATCCTCTTTGTCCTTTTAAAGGGTACCTTGATGAATATATGACTACATGTAAATCTGAACATGAAAACAGATACTGGACTTCTAGAAGGCTTTTAGACCACAATCTGGATACTGAACTTCTGAACACGTTTGCTGCGGTCTAAAAAATATACATAAATTGCTACCATCTTGCAGTGGTACTTCATTTTAAATTATCATCTGAATGAATGCATCTCAGGAGTGCATCAATCCCTCCTCATCCTGTACTTTGTAGTCACTGTTGGCTATGAATTCAAGTGCCTGGTTTTAGGGTAGGGTCCACAGCCATTTTAAATTGATGGCATTAGAAGAGATTAAAAACCTGCTGAGTTATTGGTTCTAATCTTTTTTTCATCAAAATATCTAAACTCATGATGATTGTCATTTGTTGCAGCTTCACGCAGAGCACATGTAAGTGTTGCTTTCATCTTTGTTTGGCTGCCCATGACAGCTCTGTGTCTCGTCGAACAACCCACACTGACTGGCTAGGCACCATCCAGCACATGCACTATTCCATTATGTTTTATCATGCTGGTATGTGGTCCATCCACAGCATGAGTTCATTTGGTTATGTTGAACTGCTGCATGTTTTGCTGTCATGCAGGGGAAAAAATACTGATTCATTTTCCATCTTTTTGTCATCTTCTCCCCTTACTACAGTAGGTGGGGGTGAATTTTGTCTGTATAGCATATGTCACATACAGCTCTTATTTACTGCATTTTCCTATATCCTTACCCTCATTAGATTCATCAGTATCTAACTTAACCTGAACACCCATTTCTCTGGAAGTTGCTATAGCCATCATTTTACCACATGTAGCAGTTTTGTGTACTAATCTTGAATAAAAATAAGTCTTTTTGTCACCAATTCCATTGAATAAGTTATCTGTCATCTTGCCTCTTCTGGAGGACCCATTCCAGTAACAAAATTACCTGAACCCAGTAAGCCAATTCATTTTGCAAGAATGGGAGCTAGGCACCCCCAGGCTAGGCAACAGCCCCGTGGAGCATCTCTTCCTCCCCCATGAATCCCTATTAGCCATTCCATTTAGGTCATGATGAGAGCTTGGCTGTAGGGAGAAGGCCAGCTCTATATCCTATAGATCAGGTCACCTTTCCCTCCCATAGTCTGCTCAAAAACCTGCTATGGCTGTTTGGTTGGAGAGACCAGGACTGGATGCTTCCTCACACATCTCCTGTATCCCAAGCTCAGCAGTAAGGTCCTGCCCTATGCAGCATGAGACAAATGACTCCTGCAGGTGGGTGTTACACCTGGTCAGTGGTAGGTGTCAACAGTGTCACAAGCCTAGCAGCCTCTGTCCCCACAGGATGAGCAAGATGATGTTTCCTTTCCCACCTGGTCCATTAGAGCCCCACTCCCCATGTATCTAATCAAGCACAGATCACTTGTGCTGTGCTCATTCATCCATCTACATCACTGTACTAGGCCTGACTTTCTTTTTATTTTACAAATGATGACATTTGACCATAGATTACTGAGATACAGCACTGCACAAGGCATAGCTACGATGTGTGTAATCAGAGTTTTATGTTAGCTTTATAGCAGTATTCATATGTGCCAGTTATAATGTTTTACAGCACCAAGGACTATATTAAATTACACTTAACATGCCAGTGGATATATTAAATATTGCAATGTGTCACTGGTTGTAGAGGATGCATTGTGTTTAGTTATTTTTGAGAGGCTGAAGCAATGTTTATTATTCTACTAAAATTACACCAAACCTGGTATATTATTAGTGTTATTATCAATACAAAAACAGCTACAATGCAGTTGGGTTTGTTGGCATCAGTGCTTGCGTTAATCTGTGTGGACTGCTTTGCTCATTTTAGTGCCCCCTACTACTGCAATAGAAATTATAACTATTGTTTTATGACAATAGAAAGGCCTCATGTAAGATATAGAGCTGTGTTAGATAGCCATCTTTATAAATTATTGAATATAGAAGAATTTCAGGGTATATATTCAGAGGTTTCTGGTGCACATCACTTTTTTACAGTAATTTGATGGGCATACATACTAAATCTATATACATCAAAGATGTACATCACATATAATATGCTTTGCTTTGGGTAAACGACTCCTAACTACTTGTGTGAGTAACTGGTGTTGTCAAGTCTTGATCAGTACCTTCTAGTATGAGAAACTACTGTGTCAGTGTACACTTCATCCCTAGTGTGAGATTGCTGATTAACAGACATCACGGCTGGTCTGGCTGCATCATGAGCACCAGTTCAACTATTGAGAAGAACTCTAGCTAATATATGGCCTGTTTAAAGAATACCTTGTTACTATGGAGGTTCTAAATGAAGAAACTGCCATGTTTAGATACTCAGTCAGTCACCGATCAGCTTCACCACTTGTCAGTCACCTTTGTAGAAGCCTCCCACCATGCCCTGCATCGCCAAGTCAGCTTCGCTACAAACAGATAGCAGACAGAATGTCATAGTGCCCCCATTAATGTTAGGCATATTAGCTGTAGACAGAAAAACATTACCAGCAGTACCCCACAGGGCTCTGTCTTATGCCTCTTCCTTTTTGTTATATACTTCTATGGTATTTGTGCTGATATCAAGGGACAATGATGATGATTGCAAACAGAGGATGGTTATTATATTATAGTCTGTTCCTCGAATTCTGTAGCAAGGGATTCACCAAACAAATGCTTGGGCTTACCCTCATTGCCAAGAAATACAACATTGTTTGCTTTGATAAATCATTTATCAATATTACTTACCTTATTGCTTAGCATTACACTTGTATTTGACATGGCTATCACAAACCTTGATCACCACACCTCTGTGGTGGTCAGAAAAATCCTTCTGCCTTACACCATATATAATTTGTGGTAACTCCTCAAGGTCTAGAGAAGTTATAGTCCAACTTTATTCATCTGTTCTTAAGCCCAACATTAAATATACTGCTTTTTCTAGTAGCATTTACCTAACTAAGTAGCTATACCACTTGAGAGACCTCGGTGTTTCCTCACCAAACTGAATTCAGGTCTCAGTACTTTTACCTATTTTGATAAACTAGAAGCCCTGTCTTCCTACTCAGTGTTATACAGTCTCCTACGTTGTGATATGTGCTTAGTTTTCCATGCTATGATCACCACAGATGGTATGAAGTCCTTCACCTGAAAAAAAAAAAAAGAAAACACGAGTAAAGCACTCACCTGGTCTATTTACTTTAACCTATACTGCACATCAACAATGACAGATAGTGTGACAAGTACCCAACCCAGTGTAACCTGCATTTCTGGAATAGGCTGTACTTACATCTCAAGCAGAGGCCTTCCATAACAAAGACTGCAACAAGGTTTGATATCTGAATAGGTAATCACAAATTTACACCTGTGCATTTATGCTGCATTCTTGGGTTTACTTGTCTCAGTCTGCTTTCACATACCTTGTGGCTGTGAGGAAATTGAGTAATTTAATCACATGGTACTCTCAGCTCTTTGTAGGCTTACTCAATTAATAGATAAATAAAAGAAAATACAAGTAGTTTTTGACCTAAGGTAGATACTGAATGTGTCAGTTGCAGTCTGCACTGTCCTGTGACAGGAATTGTAAGTAGACCCCAACTGTGCTAAGGTATACAGCCCTAGTTAAATAAGAGTGTGGTTAACAGATACTCAGCGGTAAGAGTGCGGGAAATATACAGTTGGATTATTCTTAATAAGAAGGCAGCCCTAGGGTGCAGAAGGTTGAAGCTATGACTGGTATCCAAATAGCCTAGTTTCTACTACCAACTTGTGTACCTGAGCAGCTTGTAGGGAACAGCGGGATTAAGTGGCCCCTACAAGTTCACATGTACAAAATATATGAGGATATTACTGGTGGGAATATTGAACTGCTGTACGATCTGAAAGAAAACTTTTCGTAAATGAAGCTTTCAGCTAATACTCAGCCTGGTTTAAATTACGATTTCATTAAAACTGGATTTAAACTATTGGAAACTAAGGTACACCTTAAATAATGTTTTGTTCTTGTCAATATAATGGTTTCAACTAATTTCATGAGTGCATTTAACTGGTAAGGGAAATGCAATTGTCTGATGAAGCCTATTGGTTTCAGAGGAGAGATGGAAATAACAGTGTTGCTGTATCAGTCTATCATATGTAGCGATATATATATATATATATATATATATATATATAGGTAAACTACCTCTGGTTCTGACGTATATCCAGCACCCCCAATTCAAAGTTGGGCAACAAAAAAAAAAGAAAGAAAAGAAAAAGAAATGTCTTTCAAGGTTGCAAAGCAAAAAATATATAACTAGGTAGATTTTCTAAGTACATATAAATATGTATATATAATATATATATATATATATATATATATATATATATATATATATATATATAGGTAAACTACCTCTGGTTCTTACGTATATCCAGCACCCCCAATTCAAAGTTGGGCAACAAAAAAAAAGAAAGAAAAGAAAAAGAAATGTCTTTCAAGGTTGCAAAGCAAAAAATATATAACTAGGTAGATTTTCTAAGTACATATAAATATGTATATATATATATATATATATATGTGTGTGTGTGTGTGTGTATGTATGATGGTGCTATAGAGACAAGAGGAGATATCCATTATATAACTACAGACATGATAACTACTGCCACAAGTAAAGTTAAGGGCTCAAGTATTATGATAGCAGACAGACCATATAGCTGGCTTTTTCCTACACAAACAGGGTGGAAATCTGACTACAACTCTATTAATAATATTAAATAAAATGTCAACGTGTGAACATGCCCCTTACCTATAGTGACACGCTATGGTGGTACTAGTTCATATAATGGGTGGGTGGACTTGCATCCGACCAAAGCAGTTTTAAACCCATTGATTTGATTATCATTCCATGTAAAATCGTGAACAGAGCTATAATGGAGCTTATGCAGAATGACACAGTGAATTTACTTCTGAAAGGTATGGAACAGTTCAGGTTTGGAGGGACAGGGGGTATCTTGCCTTTTTTTGATTTTGTGGCATTCTTTGACTTAACACCAAGGGACTACTTGATTCTTAGATTACCCTCAGATCCAACATCTCCTACAGTTCTTCTCACATGGTTTCTTTGACTCAGTCACACACTGCATAAAGAACATGTGTGGGAGGGCTGTTGTCCACATTGTGCCTGACTTATCTGAAAGCATAATCCCAGACTTTTGTAGTACTGTAGGGTTTCCTGATCCTGAGTAGGAGATAATTCCCTATTCTCAGAAAATTTTTACTGAACCTCAGTGAGGTTTGCCACAAGATCCCCTATTTGATTTCTCCTTTAGCCTACTACAGATGCTAGGTATCATGTCTCCCTATCATTGCATGGCTTCATAATGTTAAAATTGTAGAATTTTTGTTCTGCCTCCTGTCTTGTAGCTATCTCACTCACGATCACAATCATCATTAATTAAATACAGAGGCTGCCTCATTCAGTTATCATACAGCAACCCAGAAAGTGAAAAACCTGCAGAGTCCTGAGACACATCTCTGAATGCAGAGAGGAAATGGGACAGGTACTTATCCCAGTCCTGCCTGAAAAAATCTGCAGATGATTTCACCCTGCTCTTCACAGTAGACTCAGCTAAGAAGTTTGTTCCTCTTATCACTGTCATTAGTAAATCACTAAGACATTGAAAGCACTTTAGGTAAAAACATATTTCTTGTCCAAACAGATTGGCAGCACATTTAAAGTAGTCCAGTGACAAGATGAGATGAGCACCAATAACATGCCAGACTGCTGCAGACTTTTATTGACATGAAACAAAGAACAGTCAGGCTCTGGTATATTCATTTCTATTATCACAGTTCACATTTCAGAATGACAGTTAAAATATGCAACTATTATTCAGAGACTGTCAGTCAGTACATTTCCCACATACTCCGCACTTTCTCATAACTTCATTGACATGGCTACACAAACAAACTGTTATTGTCATGGAACAGCTAACAGACCAGGTCACTTCCTTTGTTTCAGAACAAAACCCCACTGTGAGACTTATTTAGCTTGTAACATTGCTCAGTTTGCTGCACACATTTATGGTCTGAAGCCCAGAAATCAGTTTTGTCAATTGACATGTCTAAAATAATTCTATTAGGGAAAATCCATTCTGGCAGTATATATTTTACTGATATTTCAATGTAGATGTAACAGTTCTCACTACTGATCCTTTATCAATAAATCAAAATTTTATTTACTTAAACTGGGTATAAGAGATTTGAGTCTAAGCTACTTGAGATAACCTTCTGATGATTTTAGTTTCAGATTTACACTGCAAAATAACTTAGTAGGATAGACATTAGGTGTAGGAAAAATGAACACTAGGTTAGAAATGCACCTTCTTGCTGTAGTGCTTGAAAAGTAGTACTTACACCATGCATTTGTATCAGTTTTTTGGTGAATACATTGTACTATTTTATTAATATCCTACACATAAAGCTTAACAAAGTTAGAATTACAAATGCTACAACTAACAGTCTTTTAAAGATATTATTCCTCAACCTGGAAACAGATTTTATCTAAGCCATGGTAAGCCATCAACTCCTTTGGCATATAGAATATTTACAACTTTTAAGGTATACCCAAATGATATTTAAATCTCACTTTACTACCTGAAATAATTGTGCAGTATTTTCTCACACATTCTTCCCTTTCTCTCTGAGAAATAATGCATTTTATTTTACCTGTGTTAACTCCAGGAGTACCTGTCCATTTGACTTCAAGTCACAAAGATCAGTAGTTGACCTCCACATAACAGCAATTTTGCATCCATCCCACATTTGTTTGCATCCACAATCCAACCTGCAGTGTACATTTCCCTCTCTTTGTCCTCCTATGTATTAAAAATTGTCTTTTTCATTCTGTTTTTTTAAACAGAATATGCAAATGTCCTGCTAGTATTTTTATTCTCCATCCGCTGTGGCGACCCCTAACTGGGAAAAGCCGAAAGACACAACCAAACAAACAAACTAAATCATTTTTGCAGCTTGTTTCCTCAGGTAATAACACATTTTAAACAACATGTCACCTTACTCTTCAAACTAACATTTGAATACTGTTAGGCCACATGCCCATGCTGTGCATATCATAAAAATCATACACATTCTTGCATGTTGTTAAAATCATATACATGAAAATCATATGCACATGATGTGCATATTGTGAAAACTGGTGGTAAGTGCAAACATAAAATCTTCTGCCTGCCCCTGCTGGGGCAATTCCTACATTCATTACTTGTCTACCATCTTGCATGCTACCATCATGTAGGTTATTGGTCGGTATTTCATTATTCACTCTTAACTCATTACTAGTACCATTCATAATGGTATTAACATTAGACAAACCACTATGAGGTGGCTTATATGCATGGTTACTAACAGTTGCATTCGCATAACTTTGCGGTTCGTTCAAACCATTGAGTGAATTGCCCAGCAGACTAAGGACCAGGTTAATAACACTAGGGTAGGGGAAGGAATAGTCAGCACACCAGGCGATGATAGCAGTGAGTTAGGAGCCCCTGATATGATGGGTGAGAAGGTGGGATGTACTGATTTAGTTAACAATAGTAAGTCACCCCAAAGTGATACAGTTGTTAGACCTAAAGCTAGTAGTACGTTTTTTTCAACGAACAAGGTTCCTACTCCATTTCCAATAGCACAAGATCATTTTTTGGAGAGGAGACGGTCAGCCAGCAGGGGCAGGCAGAAGAGGAAGGGCCCCATAGAAGAGCAACAAGGTCCCACTTTGAAAAAGATGTGGGAGAGATCAGCTCATTAGTCATTAACCTGTCTAACAGAGTGTTGAATAGATATGAGGAACAGGTCTTAAATAAAGGCCTTAGTTTTATTCCCACTAAGAAAAGTGACTTGGTTGACACTGTAATTGACACTAAACTATTTATTAGAAATGTACAATTAAAATTGGACTATGGACAGGAAAATGATAATACAGGGCCTACTAAGTTTCGAGCAAATAGTACATTTATTCCACAATTGCATCCCACTATTGAAGTATTTGGAAAAGTCCTAGAGAATGACATATATAGGTACTTTCAAGACAAAAGGGTTATAAGACATGGGCAGAATTTAAACCATTTTCAAAGGAAAGCACTAATTGACCTAAGGCAGGATGAATCAATAGTTATCAGACCAGCCGACAAAGGCGGTCCAATTGTCCTGATGGATACTACCCATTATAATGATAAGATGAAACAACTTTTAAATGATGATGAATCCTATCAAAAAATAGAGTATGACATCTTGGTAGATAAGGTGTTTAGTGTTTATTATACCTTAGATGACCTTATTATGTCCTTAGATATCACGAAAGAACTATATGATTTTTTCAAAGTCAAGGACCCGATAATACCAGTCATTCAGGGACTGCCGAAGATTCACAAATCTAATACGGACCCACCCATGAGACCCATCGTGGCAGGACAGGGTTGGGTTACGGAACCACTCTCAGTCTACACAGAGAGTCTATTGAGACCACTAGTAGATGAGAACAAGAGAATACTCAAGGACAGTAAGCAATTTTTGTTGGACTTATACACTTATACGAAACAATTGAGAGATGACCAACTTTTTTTCTTGGTGACCTTAGATGTTGTGAGTCTATTCACGGTAATCCCAAATGAAACAGGTATCAATTTTATTATAGAATATTTAAGAGCACATTCACATTTCTCCACTAAAAAGGTGGATTTAGTTGCTCTGTTGCTTGAGACCATTCTAGCTAATAATGTATTTGCTTTTGGAGATCACATTTATCTTCAGAAGGATGGCGTGGCTATGGGCACATCTTGTGCCAATAGCTACGCCAACCTAGTTATGGCCATGTGGGAAGACAAATATGTATATGAGAATGCCCACTTTAAGGAATATGTGGGCATGTACTGTAGATTTGTGGATGATCTCTTTTTTGTGTGGTTAGGAGATGAAGAATCCCTTAGAACTTTTGTCACCTACCTAGATACAACCACAGATTTTTTGAAGTTTACTATGAACTTCTCTAGAATCAACATCTCTTACTTAGATGTAGAGATATACAGATTGCCCAATGGAATGCTGAATACGACCATACACAGAAAAGGATGCTATAGGAATAATTTACTCCATAGACAAAGTATGCACCCTCTACATGTCTTTAACAATGTCCTAAAAGGACAATTTATGAGGGCGTCCAGACTTAATCCAAATGAAGAGTGTTATAAGTCTGAAATACAGGATCTCAAGAATAGATTCTTAGATAGGGGATATTGTGAAAAAGATATTAATGAAACAATTATTGCAGTGGACTCATTGATGTCCGATAGAGCTAGACCATATTTTTTAGAGCAATTGGAACAATCTGAGGCTGCAATACCATCCAAAAATGAGGTTAGGGCCACTCTGTCCTTTAGCCAAGCCAGTTTGGAAGTGAAAGGACTTATGTATAAACATTGGGACATCCTACTATCTGACAGGGATGTGAGTAAGGTTGTAGGTCCTAGGCCACGAATAACATACAAGAACCACCCCAATTTGAAGAGTATATTATGTAGGCCTAGATATGTCCCTAATAAGCAAGGTAAGGTAGGTGTGTCATTGAACACAGTACCCTGTGGCAAATGTAACCAATGCACTTTCATAAATTTAAACACTGATTTTATACACCCTACAACAGGACGAGTGTTTAGTTTTTACACTAATACCAACTGTGAAAGTAAGAATGTTGTTTACGTTGCTATCTGTAATTCATGTCCTGCCTACTACATTGGGAAGACCAATCGCACCCTAAAGGAACGTATTAGGGAACATAATTATCAGATCAGAATAGGCTCAGATGTCAATGCATTAGCCAGACACCACAAAGCTGCAGGCCCAGACCACAGTTTTAAATTTTATGTCCTCCAGATACTTACACAAGGTCTAAGAGGAGGTGACCTCACTAACAAAACATTGGAATGTGAGACCAGGTGGATCATTAGATGGAGGGCAGATGAACCCCCTGGTCTCAACGACAAGGTTCAGATAAAACCTTTCCTGAAGAGTAGGAGAATACGTAGACCAAAGTAAATGTGTCTCTATTTTGATTGTTTGGACGACATATCCTGTAGCGCCTATATAGAATATTATTCACATTATAATCACTTAGACTCATTTGAAGGGTTATATGTTGTTTATGCTACTCTTGACCTTAAATGTAGTCCTTATGTACAGTTTCTAGTATGAAAAGTCGAGATTGTATGCATAGAGTTTTTACATCTTTTGTACATTTTAGAGTTTTTACAATATGTTCTCTACTATATATTTGGTACATTTATTATAAATGTAGATTTTTGATTTTTTAAGTATTATAATTGACTTTTTATATATCACAATGAATTTTTTATAATGGTTTTTATAACTTCATATAATGTTTTTATTTACTGAAGTTCGCTTAAGCTAATGGACTTTTTAATATTGTATCTGCAATGAAACATGAGGCGATACACCTAGCACTTTAAATGTGAAGGTGCCTCAGATGTAGAACTAGTAACCAATCAGAATCCATGGAAGGCCTTTAAAAAGTTTGATATTCTGTGTGTTATTATTATAAGTCTGAAGAAGCCTGTTGGCGAAAGCGCTCACTTTGTCCTGAATTAAAGTTTTACTGAGTATCCAGAAGTGTACGTTGTGATCTATAACTTGGGATTTACATCTTTGAAGCTATATTACATTTTATTGCCATAGGGAACAGCGTGTATGGTGACTGGAACATTTCATGCAGGAAAATATTTGAACATGAAAATTGAATTTAGAATTTTATCTTATCTAGTTCCCTGTAATTTCAGGAAAAAATACTTTTTTATATAAAATTCACAAGTGCATTTGTGTCAGATGATCTGGACAGTTACAATACTTTAGTAACCATTGTTTTTTAGCAATTACCATTTCCTTTGGGTCACTATCCCCTACATGAATGACTGTTTCCATATGTCTACCCACAATTTTATTAGTGTTGACATCCTTTTGCAAATCTCATTGGCACAAACCATAGAATAAGCATGAAAACATTGTGTATGATTTCCTGATACAAAATAAATACTTTTACTGAAACTTACTATATTCTACAAAACACCTAATTGCTTATGTGTCAGAACAGCAGTCACTGGTTAGCCAAGAATCAAATCCTGAACCTTCTGATCTACATAATTTGAATATTTCACTTAATTTTACTGTAAGCACAATAAACTTTGCAGATTTAAACATTTCAGCCATATAACACCTTATTCTAGTTTACCTGCTTAGATTATAATTCTACCTAATTAATGAAAAAACAACAAAAATAAAATAAATAAAAGTAAAAATAAAATTCTTTCCTATAACATCCCTTTGTTTTTATTCATTTATTACTGATTTAACTGAGCCAGGAATTTACAACCATGATAACCTTCCTAGCATCTTGTCTGCATCATATGTGAAACCATGATTGCTTTTCACGCCACCCTGAAGTCGGTGATCTGTGTTCAGTATATAATTATTTTCATGAGACATGCCTGTCTTGTCTTTATATCTTCACCCTGTGAAAAAAAGAATTGGAAAATGACCATTTCTAATAACATGCATTTGTGTAAACAAACGTGTCCCTCTTATAATGCTGATTTATTAAATCTGCTGCTGATTTACATTTACCTGGGATGTTTACTTTGTGCTAATAAGAAAGAATGTGAATTTAGTTAAGACAGCTTTTGCCAAAGAATTTACAGTTGCACATTTTCTTCCCCCTTGGCAATAATGTTATTTTGAATAAGTTGGTCTGCAATCATAATAAGTGGCATACTGTAACAGTCTAGTGTTTCAAAGCTCGCGAATCATCCTCTCTGTAATTTAAGTGCTCCACTGGAATATTAGTGTTATACATGTAACCCACTTATTGATTATATTCCTAGCAACAAATGCAGCCCACAAAAAACACATTTTACACAAAAAAAGCTGACTACTGTCAGTTCCGTCTTGTTGGAAATGCAGCAAAACAAAATCACGTTTGACTTTGTAGAGCTAAAGGGCCCATTTAGACATGCAGAAATACCTCCTTTTGTTATTACATCTTCCAGAATAGGCAAAATGTTTTAATTTATCATTTAATTATATACTCTGCAGACATATCTCAACAATGCCTGAATTCTCTGAATCACTTGGCTGCTTAAATGCCTTAATGCAGGCAGATCCGGGGAAAATAAATTGTCCCCCAGAATGCTTTGATAGCATTTACTACTTCCACAGAGACAGCCCACTATGTTGTTGCATGTCTTTGTGTTGTAGCATCATGGTAGGGTTATCTCTGAATCAGAAAGGGTTAAGTATATGTCATGGTAGCCCTTCTGAATTGTGTGATCTGGAAAAAATATTAGATCAAGCTGAAGTGAAAACAGGATATTAAATAATAAGTGTAGTGATATGATAATAAAAGAGACATCTTATTTTGCTTCTTCATTGTATTCATTTAATAAGAGGAATACATGTGTAAATAAAATTAGTTAAGATTAATGTTAAAGTTTTTTTTTCCAAACATTTAGTTAATGAAGGGTTATTTTTTTCTTTTCTTGTGAAAGAAATACGCATGCTTTTATATAACTAAGGAACACATATTTAAATATTATCTAATCAATTGATTTTAAATCTAACCATTTTTTTAAAGATGTAAAATTTTACTAAAGTAAATAAAATTATCAATAGCCTCCAATCTAAATCAGTTGAACCTTCATGAAGAATATGAAGAATCACAAATTGGCTTGTCCATGCATAATCATAATAACTAAGCCATTAAAGAATACCATGCAATGCTTCATTAAAAATTTTGAATATTTGTTGTCCAAGAAAATATGAAGTATGTCTGCTTTGGCTGGACTACAAGCTCTACAAGTTATGGTTAAATGAAACTGTCTTGATGGAGTTAAATATGCATTACTAATGAATGAAGCTTTTTTAGGGGGTAAATTTGATTCTCAACATTAAAGAAGTTGTCATAACATGTTCAAGTAACAAAGTCAGACCATATTCTACCCAGATTTTTGAAAACTGAAAATTATTCCTAGTTTTAAAATATTGCATTAGCCTGCAAGCTTTGGAAACAGGCCTTTTTCCTTGGGGTGTTGGGAATAAAGTTTATATATATATATATATATATATGTAAAGGAGGGTTTTTACATAACAGTGTTTGTAATACTTTTTTTTTTTTTTTTTTTTTTTTAAGAGAAGCTTGTAAAATTATTTAAGGATTATTAGCTAACTTTTTACCAAAACAAGTTATATTATTAGTTGGTCCTGTGAAACTAGTTTCTTTGGATTCACTTTCTAAAATGTTTTATTTTTAAGTAGTTGAAAATTCGATAGGTCTAGCATTGTATTATTTAACTTATAATTAGGGGGTTGAGTTACAGACTGGAATAGTTAAATAAAAATATTGCTAAAGTTCAATAGGGTAGTCATCTTTTTGACAGAGGATGATCATGCTTCTGAAGGTCACTTTAATGACATCATAGATAAAAGAAACTGAAAATGGCTGCTTCCTCCATCAGATATTCCTGATCGGCCTCAATGACCCTTTTTGTTTTACTACATCTTATCATTGTGTACAAATGTATAATGTGTTCTGTATTACTATTATGTGCATATAATGTGTTAGTATTTGCATACAATGTGAAAATATATTAGACTGTATTGTTCTTTAACTCTATGTATATGAAGCTTTTCTCCCCAGGCTTTTGTTGAAAAAGGACCTTGTATAGTTGGAATTTCCCATTAAACAAAAATAAATAATTCCTTTGACATTACTGTCCAGAAATGTATCTTTACCTTTGTGATTATATATCACATATAACAGAAAATCTCATGTGATTTCTAGTACCACTAAAAATTCAAATTCCAGGTCTAAGTAATATAAGGATAGCTTTTGATTTCAGAATACAGCATACTACTGCATGTAGGTTTGCTGTAGAAGGGGTAGGTTAGGTGAGTATGTATATATGTAGGTGTGTATGGGGGGAATGTATGAGTGCATCAAATGTGAAGGAGCTGTGTGTGTGTGTGGGGGGGGGGGTCGGGATGGCTATCATACTTCCACATACCACCAGAATAATGAGCAAAGCTTGCAACACCAGTCACCATGGATAATGATAAAGTGGGCAAAAAACAAACTGAAGAAATACAGGTGAAACACAAATAGAAGGCCCAAAGAAGCAAACTGCTGTAGATAAAATCCAGAAGAACATTAACCCAGAAGACTTTTAAAATAAAAACTTATTTAAAACAATGAAAGATAAATGCTTTTCTTCAAAAAATAAATGAACTCCATCAGATAACAATGCTGGAAGTACAAACTAATTTTAAAGTTTTTGTGTTAGACTGCCAAGCCCCCAGGAACTGAAATATCATCTTAAAGGAGCAACTGAAAAGAAATTCACAGTACATAGCACTGAGTCAATACTATTTACAAACATTGCAGCAAAGAATAAATTATAGAAACTAGAAACAGAATCCATTCCCCATAAAGTAGTAACATAATGGCAAATATATGCTTGATGTGTTGGTGTTTGGACCATCTCTGTTCTAATATTGTTTTCAGATTCCTTCCCCTTTTAAACACCACTTGTGGACTCGGCCCCACATGATCACAAATGGCATTCTCATGTAGGAGAAGACACCAATTCTTTTCCAGGATAGATTTCATGGTGAGAACTTCAGTAGAATAAGTTGTAATAAAAGAACTCCTGAGGGTTTCTGTGATTGTTTTCATAGTCTTCACCATGTGTAGCATTGATATTGTACCCCCAGCATCTAGAACTTCCTCACTTCTGATGTTAGTCACGCAACGGCGTCCAAAATTGGCACAAAATGAAGAGACACGTGTTTATTAATCACCTCTAGCATCAAGTTGTCTATAAATTTTGTAGGGTTTCACATTTTAAAAACATGTTTTTCAGGAATATGCACTTATCCCAAAAGGCAGTATCTTCCATGGTCACTCGGGCTGCCCTCACAAACTGGCCTTTGACCACTGCCCTTTTCTGTGTTATAGAGTACAAACTGTTGAAATGGAGAAAATTGTTGAAATACATGGGTTTCTTATAGATTTTGGAGGTGAATCTTCTGTTTGTATTGTCCTTGGCCAACCGTATAGCCAGGTAAGCTGTAGTTACATCATTACTCTCATGGGTAAATGCAAGAAACATGGTTGCTTGATTAACATATGACAAAAATATGGAGGATGTCATGAGCTTCACCATCCCACAGGATAAAAATATCATCCAAAAAGCATGTGTAGAATCTACATAATGAAAAAAAGGAGAATTAAATAAAAGTTTTATAACTGAATAACATGTTTTTAAAACATGCCTGTCCTACTTGTAGTCAACTTGATGCTAGAGGTGATTGATAACTTTGTTCCATTTTGTGCCAATTTTGGGAGGCTATTGTGTGACTAACATCGAAAGTGGGGGGTGCAATATTAATGACACCCATGGCTGAGACTATGAAATCAGTCACAGAAACCTTCAGGAATTGTTTTATTACAACTTATTCTACAGAAGGTCTCTCCATGAAATCTATCCTGGAAAAGAGCTGGTGTCTTCTCCTACAGGAGAATACCATTCATGATTATGTGAGACTGGTTCCATGAGTGGTGTTTAAAAAGGGTAGGAATTTGAAAACAATATTAGAGCAGAGATGGTCCAAACAGCAACATAGACAAAACATTGAATTTATGGGGATGAAAAAAAGTGTGGTTGTTGTCCCTACTGCCCCAATATTCTGGTCTGCCATGAAATTAGATTGAATAACCTGGTGGTCGCTATAAAAAAACAGATTTAATTGTTGTACAACAAAGGTGGTATATTGTGAAGTATGTCTGTCTGCCCCTGATTCTACATAGGAAAAATGGAGAGGAAACTGAGTGACAGAATGTACAAACATTTTTATGAAATCAAAATGAGAAACAATATTAATGCCCTCTATAAACACACAAAATGTTATCCATACCATAAGTTCAACCTTTCATTTTGGAACAAATGCCTTCTAATAGTAAAGAAAGTCCATAGACCTTATTACTTGAAAAATGCGAATAATATTGGCAGTTACGTTTGAATGCCAATAATTGACCTGGATGAAATGAATGTTTCGATATCATGTTTGCTTAAGTTAAAAGCAGCGGAAAGATGATCCCTAATATAAGGCATATATTTACATACTTTTGCCTTTATTTTTCTATTTTATGGGAATGCATTCTGTTTCTATTTTCTATATTTTACTCTTTGTTGCAATTTTTATATATAGTAATGACTCACTGCTATACACTGTGAATTTCTTTTCAGTGGCTCCTTTAAGATGATGTTTCATTTCCTGGGGGCTTGCCGGTCATGTGAATGAACACAAAAGATTTAAAATTAATGTATATTTCTAGCATTGTTATCTGATGAATTTCATGTGTTCTCTGAATGAAAGTGCTTGTCTTTCATTGTTTAAACAAGTTTTTATTTTAAACGGCTTCTGGATTAAAGTTCTTGTGGATTTTATCTACAGCAATTTGTTTCGCTGGGCCTTTCATAACTCTAAATTGACACCATAGTGCCAATTAAATGACAAGTACAAATAGAACATAAACTACAGAAATTAAAATTTGTTGGCATCATTACGAATAATTGCTGCAGGAAATATATGCATGTTTTGGAATAAAGCCAGGACTTAATGTCATAATTCTGTCATATATTCTCAGTCAATAGATGCACAGATAGAAAAAAAAAGTTTTCTGTGGCTCTGCTCGACAGTGGCACAGGAAAATAATTTTCTTAGGTGGCAAAAGCCAGGGTACCTTTTTGACTGGGCTTGTATAGGCCCTAGTGCCGATAGCCTAGTACCTACCTATGAACCTATTATAGAGCAAAAACAGTAGGTCCTGTGAATCATCATGTAACACTTTTTTTTTTTTTGCAAATAATATATTTGCTTTCTATAATCAAACAAAATATTAGTCTAAATCAACAAGAAGGAGGTGAGCCCTTTGGTGGTCTCTCGCTTAAACATATTATCTCCATGGTCATACTATACTGCACATTGGTCTTACACAAACAGCAGTCTTGTTAAATCAAACTAATTATTGAGGACATTCAACAAGCATCTAATTTTGACAAAATTTAATTGAAAGAATATAGGGTAGCCAGATGATAAATTACATAGCATATTTTCTGTTCTTTTTGTTAGTGTTGCAGGGTGTTCTCTTAAAAAACATAAACATTGGAAAAAAAGAAAGTTGCATATGTGCTGCATGAGAATTAAAATTTAGAAGAAATTAATGGAACCAAATATGTCTTCTATGAGGCAGGCTTGACGGTACCATTGAGCCTTTACTTCTGAGTGGGAACACTTCCTCTCTGGACAATGGAGTTAAGGTTAGCCTACCCGCAGTGTGAGATAAAGGCTGCCTAACTTGTCTTCCACTCCCCATTTCCCATATTTTCTCGGAGAAGTCTTTGAGAAAAGAAACATCATTTTGGAAGGCTGTTTCTACTGAAAGTATAAACCCTTTAATGACTTAGACAGTGTATAGGTTTAAATGCCAGTCACATGCCTAGGCTGGACATAGTTATTATTACAGTTCTTGGTCTTAAGACCATCTCTTTTTCGTTCACATCATTTTGTTCCATTTTACCTATTATTATATATGAGACATTTGTAAACTGGACATAACCTGGGGCTAATGCTCATTGCAAAATCAATTACTATTCTTAGGGGCAAGATGTCTCACATTCAAATACTAGAACTCTGGTGTACAAGGTTTCAAGCATCATTTCCCAAACAACTGTGGCTCTTGTGCAAATAAGTGTGTTGCGTAGTAAAAAAATTAATGTGGTGATGAAGACTGATTCACAGTTTAGGGATGAGCTACCCTAAACCCTTCTCTTCAGTTCAAAAGACCTCTAAAATTAACAAGGGAACCTACTCCAGTCGTCTTATTCTGGTTGAAATGAAGAAGGAAAAGACCACAGATCAGCTTATTCTAAACAGATTTCATGCCCTGCAGAGAATTACATCGAAGAAGTTGATAAAGGCTTCCCCTCTCTCTTTGGGCTGTGCCAGATGTGTCATTTATTCAAATAGCATTTCAGAAAACTTTCTTCCTTAAAATAGAGGTATGCCCTAAAGTTTTACAGCCTAAACCTTTTGACCATTTACTAATTCCTTTCAAGAAATGCTTGATGAAGTAGCCCTTTAATCTGTTAGTCAGCCACTAGCTTCAATAAAGGAAGACCGATTTTATAGAACGTATAATGATCACACTGAAGAACCCTGTTATTGCTAAGAACCCAAAGGCAGTAGCAAAAGCAAACTGTTTCTGTGCACTAAAAAGTAAACTAACAAATGTATGCAGTATTTATTTTTTTGTAGCTTATCTGTCATCTGACAGCTTCGGTGTGAAGAAAATATCCAGCTGAAGTTTAATGTCCAACTCCAGCTTTATTTCAAAACACGTTTCCTGTATGGTTCATACCTCATGCAACTGCACTGTATTCATGAAAGCATTTTTAGTACTAAAGAGTAGAATTTCTAAATAAAATTCAAATCAAAAGCAAAGCAAATTGCATATTATGTCAATTTCTACAAATCAGAAATTTGGACACACACCAAATTTCAGTTTGCAGTGATGAAATTAGAACCTACAGAGCAAAGCATATGAAGCTCATCGCTATGGTGCCCTTGAGATGAAATCACACTCTTGGTAATGAAAAGGATTAAATTGACATCATGGTTTGTAACTTCTAGGCATGTGCTATTTTCAGAATTTTTTTTTTTTTTTTTACTTTTTTAAAGATTTTTCAAGCACTTATTTCCTTTTACCACTTAAGTTATTTTCTGGTTTTCAGTGTATATTATTGCTTTTTGTTATACTTCAGCAGTGACAAAGAAAAAGTTGAATAACAAGCAGTCATTGTGATATAACTATGTGTGTAGAGAATCAATTCAGAGGTCCATTCTGTCATTTACCAGTGTCATGGTCACCTTACCCTTTAAATAACAGTATTAATGGGTGGTTTATTTCCTCTAGATTATATAACTACCACCTTGGGTCTCACATGAAGAGAGGCCACCAGTCTAGCTGGGCTATTCCAATCAACAGAAGAAAAGTAAACAAAATAAATAGTTTTGTTGCTATCCTAAATATCCATAATGACTTCCACCATGGCAAATTAACATATTTTGCCTTAAAAAGAAACCATAGTTCCTACTGATCTCACTCCTTTATTCAGTATATAATTTGCTTTATTACATAATAATAATAATAATAATAATAATAATAATCATATCAATGTTTAAATAATGGAAGTGGATATAGTATGATAGAACCTGAATATTAAGAAATGTCTTTGAACTGTCATCATATTGTGGAATACCATGCAATGGGATGAAGAAAATGTATTACTCACGCTGCTGTCATTTTTTTTTTTTTTGTATTTTATCATTTATTTCAGAATACTGACAGTATTATTTAGTGTATTTTTTGATTATAGAGTATACTTTTCTATAAATTGTTATTTTCTCTAGTGAGGATTAAACTGACTGTTTAATTGTTTCACAGTTAATCAAAGCAGCAGTTTCAGGGAGAGTTGAATAATTCATTTTTCATTCTGACTCAAAGAAAATGCATTGGATTATATTCTGTCAAGAAATATATATTTTATGTTCTGTTATTTCTGTGTGGACTAACTCTTTTATTTTCAGTTCTTCAACTTGTAACTATGACATCATATCAAAGAAACCATGGAAATACTAAAGAAAAAAGGTCTATTTGCTGACTAGCTAGAATGATTGACCTTCAGCATTCATGTGCCAGTTTCTATAGTTGTTTGTGCACAAGAAAGAGAGAGAGAGAAAATTCTATTTTTTTTCCATTTTTTCTGCAAGCAAATCTGTAAAGAAGACATTGTATACTGGATAGATTTTTTGGGCATATGCAATGTTAATTTCATCATCTAAATAAAAAACTACATTTTTGAAGGAATAATAAATAAAAATATAATCATAGCTTGAAGGGAAACTATACAGTTTCTTAATTATCTGATAAGCTAAGATGCTAAAAGGATAAACAGACCTGGGAGTTTTTTTATTTATTTATTTTTTAATCTTAATGACAACTATCCTGATGTAAAGACAGCAACTCTCACATAAAGACAGCCCACAGTATTTACTCTATTTTCCCTTCTGCCATGTGCATTACATTGAAAGATTTCATCAGCTAACTAGTTTTGAAAGGAAAGGATGGCTTTACAACAAAAATAAATTGCAAGAAAAATAAGGGACTTATGGCCTACCTTTACAAATCAAATTTAGCTTTGTCATCTGAAGCATAGCTGAAAATTAAAAGGTTTAGTAAAATGTCTGAATAGAAATTTGGAAATGGTTTGAAAAAAAAATCTAAAGATTAATGCACTTCCAGATTTTTCTATTCATTCTTTTCCATTTGAGGAAGTACTAAAATATTTATTTGATGGTACTGTCCTCTTTTTTCACTTTGGACATGTATAAGATGTTTTACAGAGAAAAAAAACTAAAAACTGTCACATAAACACAGTGTTAATATTTTTCAGTTATATGTTTTAAGTACTGGATGGTAGTAAAAAAGGTGATGCAAAGAATCTGATCTGATAATTATGTCAGTAATCATATGAATAAAAGGAAGTTTCTGAATACTTTACAGTGTCAAATTGTATGTGTAAAGAGAGTACAGGAGATAATGCAGACATTGAATGCAAAGTGATTTGATTAGAATATAGAGACATTAGTAGCAACAGTTGCCACTTTTCATCTTAAACTGTAAAAATTAGGCGCAGCTTACTACTGAAGATATCATTTTATGCATTCCTAGCTTAGACATTTCAGGAGCCCATGTTCTTAGCTGCTGTGGAATGAATTTCTGAATATGAGTCTAGGTAGGAAATGTTTTGAACAGACAGTATATAGTTTTATGGAATACCTGAAGACCAGTATACCAAGTGTGCATACTTTTAGTCTTTGTTACATATATATATATTTTTTGTTAATAAACATATTCTCTTTGCTTTCTTAAAGGAATTACAGAAGAAGAGAAACAGTTTCTGGCACCTCCTATGCTCAAGTTTACTAGGAGTCTCTCCATGCCTGACACTTCAGAAGATATCCCACCTCCACCTGCAACATCACCTCCTTCTCCTCCATATAGTGCACCTCCAAAATCTCCAACACCAACAAGAAGTTATGGGACAATAAGGCCTAGTAATAATCAGAATTCTGGTTCAAAAAGTCCTACTCCAAATAGATCAGAAAATATTGGAACTATACGAAGGGACAAGGGGGTGTTTTACAGGCAAGACTCAGAACACTTTTCCCTAGATTCTGAGGAAACCTATAAACAGAATATTTCTTCTCAACAGAATTTAAGAAACAGAAGAGCTCCTTTGCCTGAAAATCCATACTCTGAAGTAGGAAAGTCTGCAAACAAAGGAGTTTATGTGCCAGCGAAACCAGCCCGTCGGAAAGGAACTTTGGTGAAGCAGTCAAATGTAGAGGATAGTCCAGAAAAAACTTGCTCAATTCCAATTCCAACTATTATTGTTAAGGAGCCTTCAACTAGCAGTAGTGGGAAAAGCAGTCAAGGAAGCAGTATGGAAATTGAAACCCAAACTTCTGATCATTCTGGTCACCTTAAGCCAGAAGATAATTTGAATTTCAGCAGTCCATTCGCAGCAGCCATTGCTGGGGCAGTGAGGGACAGGGAAAAACGATTAGAAGCAAAAAGAAACTCTCCAGCATTCCTTTCTACAGATATGGGTGATGAAGATATTGGGCTAACACCAGGTCCTAGATTAAGACATTCTAAGTCAATTGATGAAGGAATGTTCAGTAATGAGGAAAGACGCAGTCATCTTCTGTTACCATCCTCCTTACATTTACCTAGAGCACCAAGCTTGTTTAATAATGTGGACTCAAACAGTCACACTGAAGCCACTAATGCAAGGACAGTAAATGCTTCATCAGCAATAGAAATTACAGAAACTGGTACTGGAACTACAAGAAATTATAATATATCTGGAACAAGTAATTATGTCCATCCTGTAACGGGAAAAGTGTTAGATCCCAACTCTCCTTTAGCCCTTGCCTTAGCTGCAAGAGACAGAGCCATGAATGAACCGAATCAGCAGGCCCCTAGTAAACCAGAGGCTGGGAAGGCTGCAGACCTTAATAAACCACTTTATATTGATACAAAAATCAGACCAAATTCTGACATGGCATTCACAGCAACATCCACTATCGCTAGAAAGAGTGCACGTGGTGCACTGAGAAGGCAGGAAACAGAGGTTAAGCATGATTCTGAAATGCTTAAAGATGAGAGAAAAACAGAAGAGAAGAAAAACATGTTGATAAATATTGTAGATACATCACAGCAAAAAACAGCTGGGTTGCTGATGGTCCACACTGTAGATGGAAACAAAGCAGATGATAGTAATCTCAGTGAAAGTGAAAAGGAAGAAAAGAAGCGAACTTCGGACAATGCCTCAGCTGAATTAAAAGACGACAATCAAGAGGCTGCAGATTCTTCACAGACATCAGCAAAACTTGAGCCATCCACTTCATTTAGCAAAGCTATCATCACAGTTAATTCATTCGATGAGCCCATCATCGTTCCATTCCGTATCCCACCACCTCCTTTAGCTTCAATCGATATCGATGAAGACTTTCTTTATACAGAGCCATTACCTCCACCTTTAGAATTTGCCAACAGCTTTGACATTTCTGATGACTCACCAACAGTGCCATCGATGTCGGACATCTTAAAGCAGAGGAAAAATGAAAAATTTCCCCCACTGCCTACATTTAACTCCAGTTTATCAATGAATTCTGTAGATGGAAGAAAACAGATGGCGGTTTCAAACTGTTTGCCTGGGCCATTTGTTCCACCACCAGAAAATTTCGATAGTGTTGCTGATTCGGGGATTGAGGATGTCGACACTAGAAGCAGCACTGAGCATCACTTGGAGACAACTAGCACTATTTCAACAGTGTCCAGTATCTCAACCTTGTCTTCTGAAGGTGGAGAGAATCTGGAAACATGTACAGTCTATGCAGATGGGCAGGCATTTCTGGTAGATAAGCCCCCAGTACCTCCTAAGCCAAAAATGAAGCCCATACTCACTAAAAATAATGCACTTCACAAGGATGCCCTTATAGAAGAAACTGTAGATAATTATAGTATTCCCCCACCTGCCCCACCCCCTCCCCCTTCGGGTACACAGACCAATATTCCCATAATTGTACAACAGAGAACTTCAAAGCTCTGGGGGGATGTCCAGGAAATTAAAAGTCCTACATCCCCAGATCCAAAAGCCAATGTTATTAGTGAATTGAACTCCATACTTCAACAAATGAACAAGGATAGGTCCCCGAAACTCTCGGACAGTTTGGACTCTTCTTTGGGAACAAGGTCAACTGCATTTGGAACAAGGTAATTTAAAAAGAAACAGCATTAGACATGCTCATTATTAATGAATCATATTGTATTCTATCATGCAATGTTACTATTGGCATTAAGGTGATTTAGAATAAGTACTTTAACAATGTTAACATTTACAATTTGGGTTTAACATTTCTATTATTTTTAGTTATTGCAATTAGATTTTTTCAAGTTAAGCAACTGTTATAATGAATAAATCTCAAAACTAAAAATGGCTATCAAGTTCTGTAAGAGGGCTGTATTAATATTAACTATTAACATTGCTGATTGTACATCATGCATCAGTTGTTGCAGAGTTTTTTACTTCTGAAATCATCTTTTTTGTGCAACAGCTGACCGGTATACACAGTTATAGACTGTGATAGTATAAATCTGTGATTATTAATCAGAATATAAATGGCTTTATGCAATGTTTACTCCAAAAAATGCCTGAAACTTCTTTTCATGTGGTTGTATGCTTTTATTTTGGCTGTTGTTATTGTGTGAAATAATACTGTTGTGAGTTTGAACCAAGTTGTTTTAGTAATACGGAGTCGTGATTACACTGAAAATTAAAATCATGCTGTGCTGTCACACTCTAGAAGTCCATATCCTAAAAGAAAAAAAAATCCTTCGGTTGGAATTAACAAAAACTGAGTCTCCCCTAACAAAAGTATTTACTTCATATACTATATATGATTTTGTGGTGAAACATCAAAATCTGTGATCTAGGGTGCTGTGTTGGGACTGTAGATTACTGCCACTTTTCTGTTATTGGCCCATACCTCGACTTACTCAGATATAAAACAATAAAAGAAAGATTACTTTCGCTTTACTGATTGGTACACTCTTCCACTTACATTCTAAGTTAGCTGTTGGCATTTGAATGAATGTAGATTGATTGCATACTCATGATTAAATAGCTACACTGTAAGGCACCTGGCCATAGAGCTGAGATGAGCCCTCTGTCTTGGGATGCCCTAGGTTATACTTCTTATATCTTCCATTCAGCTACTTGTGAGTGTGGGTGGATGTGCTTAATCTGGTTTGTACCCTACAATTCACTAAGCAGCCTCTTTTTGTACTTATTACTAACTGGTGACTTAATTAATAATGGCAAATGGTTGAATATCCATCAGGTTTTATCGGTTGTGTTGGAGAGCGCTCATCATATAGAGAGCAAAGGCCTAGCTAAGCCTAACGTGTGTATTTCATTTTTAATATTTTGCATACATCGATATGGGGCAGTTATAGTTATTTATTTAATTTGAAATCTGGTAACTGGCTATGTGGACTGGTCATTTGGATCTTTGTAGCCACAACCCAGTCTCCACAGGAACAATGTACAGAGATACAAAGAGCATCATACAATTACAAAAATCAGTAACAAAAGTGAAAAGACGGAAAACTGGAGCAAGAAACAAAAAAAAGTACAATATAGTATCCTGAATGGAAAGACACGTCTCTCTGTGTATAGCAGATTAATTTACATAAAATCAAACAAAGCAATAATGCAGTACAATATAGGAAACAAAATAGAGAGATTGAATTATGGCTTCAGAACTGAAAGGCAGCAAATAAATGTTTACTGTCTGTCAGACTTGTGGGAAGTAAGGGTGGAGGGTCTTGAATTTATATAATTTACGGACCGATGTGTTTAAGCAAATAGGTGGGCCATAATGACAGGTAAGAATAGGGCTGGAATAATGAAGACCTCAGAAAAACAGAATTAAATTGGGAAGATAACTGATCAGGCAGAGTTCAGTTACCTGGAAAAGTAGGAATCTAGATATAACATTTAGCAGACAAGAATAAGACAGAGAGTAGTTTGAGTGTTTATACCTCTAGCAAACAGTGATTTTCCCTTAGTATGGTTTGAAGTCTTGATGTAAGAAAAGGATGAACACACTACTGATAGTAAAACTTGGACAATGATATGGAATTAGACCTAGGAATTAACTGAACTGGGGCAACTGCTAAAAGAGCAGTCCAGAAAGAATCGATAGGACTGATAATGTCTTGGAAGACCAGAAGATAGAGGAAGCAATTGTTAAAGAGAAAAGTTAGGAAAGTGCTTATAGCCAATGATAGGGCATTCAGCAATGTAAGTTGGAGGTCTGATGACATCTACAAGGAGAACATCAAACGAGATGTTAAGGAGGGCCAAAACAACTAGAGAAGAACTCACTAGACAGATATAAAGAAAATAAATATTCTTTAGGCATGAAGAAAAAAAGAGACAAAAAAAATCAGAGAAAGGCATAAGTGAGATGGAAACATTGGAAAGAGATATAAGGGAGTATAACCACCAAATAAAATTTTAGTTATAATCTGTATTTATGAGGGTACATAAAAAAATTCAGTTCTACCATGAGAACAGAAAAGAGGTTGCATGGAGGCTGTTTGCACTGACATTAATATAAGAAAATAATAAGAGGAGGAAAAGCAGCTTGGAGAGTCAGGGGAAAACCAACCAAGGATCTAGTGAGACTAGGACTCCCAGATGAGTTTCAGGACAGTGGTGTACATTTAATTGAACCCTGAAGAAGGGGAGATGATAGTTCCATCTGACTGAAGGCAAGTTGTGTTAGAAGTGTATATAAAGGCACAGTTCATTGGTAAGTACTAGGCTAGTTTCCCTTGTGGGCCATTTTACATCTAGCTAATATCGCTTGCAAAGGTGTGAATCAAGGCCTGTACTTGTAGTGGTGATGTAAACACTGTCAACATTATACCAACACCTTAAACATTATGCCACTGCACAAGAAGAAGACAAGATATCCCCAGCAAACTAATATCTAGTGATTCAGAAAACAAACCATGAAATGAAGGTTTTAACAAGCTACTGGAACAGAATGGTCTCCAGGGTAATAATACAACAAGGGTTTACAACCAAGAGATAATGCCAGACTGGCATTATCCAATAAAACTGGTTAACTACAGAGGTAGACTTTGGTGACTCATTAAAGCTAGTCCTCCAGGATTTTTATAACACATCCAACTCCTAACCTCACATGAATCAGATGGAAAAAAGAACATAGGAGTTGATAAGAAAATGGAAGATATGTAATAAATAAACAACAAACAAGTTAGAATGGAATAAGGGTTGCCTCAAAATATATCCAAATAAAAGAAATGAAGTTAAAATCCACAGAGAGGAATTAGTTTATTGATAAATATTAAAACAAAAAGTGGATAAGCGCTTTCGGAAATCCTTCTTCAAATCCATAAAATCATCCTACTATGACAAAGCTTTAAAAAAGTGGGTTTAACCAATCAGAATTATCACCTGAGCTGACGCCTGTTAAGTGCCAGCTTTAAAGGTACAACCCCATTTAAACCTGCTTCACAGTCAGCTTTCATTTCCACAATCCATTGAAGCTCTTTAAATTCAGTAATATTACATAAATCACCTCTTCTAGGACCATCTATAATGACTTCTATCACCATGAAGGAAAAAGTATGTCCTGGAAACCATATAATATGCTGTAACAGTGCATTTGTACCAACTTTATGTTTGATATCACTTATATGTCTCAAGATCCTGGTTTTAAATGGACAGTTGGTTCTTCCAACATAAAATTGGGAACAGTCAAGGCACGTAGCTATATAAACCACAGTTTTTGTATTACAATCTGCAGAAGTTTCCAGATGATATTCCTTCTTAGTTGTAGGATGTATAAATTTATTGTATGTATTAATATATAGACACGCTTTACATCTACTGCATTTAAAGGTACCTTGCCTCATATTATTTGATCTATCAAAGAATCTCTTTTCACCACAAATAAGTTGTTTCAGACTGGGTCTGTTCTTAAAACAGAACCTTGGGGTGTCTCCTACTAACTGTCTTAGTGTTGCATCTGCTGTTAATATTTTCCAATTTCCTTTAATTATATCACATACTTATCAAATGTCTTGACTGTATGTGAGTGTGCATCTTATGCCTTCTAATACTTCCTTTTCCCGATTCAGTACTTCTTGATCCCTTCTTGCATCGTGATGAAAATATGTTTTTCTTCTAGTCATACTCATTTGCTTTACTTCTGTTTCCCCTCTCTATTTCCTGACTTACAGTCCCTTTCATACAGATGCTTCTTCATTCTTGATATTTCAGTGGCTTGATCTCTATTATTGGTGTTCAACCTCGAACTCCTCAAAAATTGACTCTTTATAACTTGTGGAAAAACATGTGTAGGATGCATACTATTATGATGTAAGAGGTGGTTTCTCCAACAAGGTTTGTAATATACCTTGGTATCTATATTACCAGTCTAATCCTTCAAAATGGTTATGTCAAGGAACTCTATCCTATCATAAGCACTGTGAACTTCAAAGTCTAAAAAATGGGTGGTGGTCTTCAGATAATCAACAAATAGACCCAGTTGTCTCTCATCTCCTTCTCATAAAAGAAATATGTCATCCACAGACTGTTTACAAAATAGCAGATGATGTTGCCAAGTATTCAGCATGTTAAAGACATATTCCTTCTGCTGTCTACATTCTATTGTAATACCCAAAATGTAGTTTATACAGCAGAGTGTCAAAATTGTCCTATATTCTATATAGCCAAAACAAGTAGACACTTCAAAAATAGGATAGGAGAGCATTTACTTGATATAAAACATGGTAGGTTGACAAACGCATTAGCTAGACATATAAATGATTGTAAGGATCATATTTTTAAATTTTCAGTAATACAACATTTAGAAAAGGACCCACAGGGAAGATGTTTGGATATACATCTTGATATTAGTGAATTGAGATGGCAGTTGTGATGCAGTGCAGTAGTATATCCAGGCATCAATGAAGCTATTAGTATTTCTAGTATTTTAAATTTAAAAAAATATTTTAGGTTAATTCCTAAAGGGTCCTTTTTTCTGTTTAAACAATGCAAATGTTAATTGCTTTTTTTATATAATTTTTTTACACAAGAACTCCATAACATTTAGATGTTTTTATGGTTACTATATACCATATTTTAATTAGCAGGCATAAAATGTTATATATTTAATGTATGTCTCTATTAAGTATTTTTAATTTTTTATTTTTTGTACAAATGGTTAACTTGACGTGACACTAATTAAGTTAGTACCATCATTAATTGATTTATTTGTTAATCATTAAGGATTTTCATGTGTAACTATATAAGGCTGGGTTGTTTTACTTAAAATTGTTCTGAGGAAGTCTCTTGTAATTTGGGGGAAGAAAGCGCTCAACGCGGATTCATTGTGGTCAATAAAGCTGGTTGTTCATCTAAGCTGTGGTTGCCATGGTTCTATATTAAATGTTGTTTAACTTCTTACTAGAAAATGTTCAACTCAAATTTAACACAAGCACACACAAATTTTGCCTTACTAAATAGTAAATAAAATCTGAAACAATTTGGCAGGTTAGGAGTATTTAAAAAATCATGACTTTCACGCTTACCTTATCCCTCCCCCTTTTACAGCATTATCTCCCGCCTCAAAGTCTATTTAGTTACCTTAATACCTGAGGCGCCATTTTTGAACCAGTATTTCCCCAGTGCAAGTTGCTAGCATCGCCTGTGGTAAGTGCTTCTCAACAACCTGTTAATTTTTGTGAAATGTACTTATGAACTGCTGCTTACTTTATGATATGTTCATTGCAGTACTATTTATTGTGCAAGACTCGTAAATGAGCTGCTGTTTCTTAGAGACTGCGTAACTTTAACACACACTAGCTTGGTCTACTTAAAACAAAACTAATAATAGATGATTGCCTAGTTCTCCCATTACTTGTTGTGTGAGAATCATATACAAGCTGCAGTTCTGAGAGACTGTGTTACCTTTTATGCATACTAGCTTAGTCTACCTAAAGTGGAACCCCTGGATCGTTAATTTGTGATTGCCTTGTTCTCTTATTATGACCTGATATTCTTGTGTTGATACCATGTGGCTACAACACACTATTTCTCCTGTATTTTGCTGTGTCTTGTAGACATTACCTGTACTTTGCTATATCTTGTTGTAATTATCTGGTCTTCCCACTCAACTCGCTTTAAGAACGCATGTAGTCAGTGAGTAGCTGCGTAACTCAGACCACACACACTTAGTTTATCTGCGAGCGAGATCTCCCTGCTAGCTATCTCCTTGGGGATTTTTATTGGTTCTAAATAATTTTAAGAAGCCGTAAGTGGGATAAGCTATCCTTTTCTCCATATTTCTACCCTAATGAAAAATTTAGCTACCTGGTCTACCCCTGGGCTTGTTCTAAAAATGCATGTACTCAGCGAGGCATCTATTTTAACTGTAATTGCACACTCCTAGAGTTATTTGTGAATGAGACCACAAGTTATTTCCCTAGGCATTTTCTACTGTCTTTACATAATAGATGAAGCTGTATGTGGGATAGGCCATTTGTGCCACCACTTTTAGTTTCACAAGTAAAATTCATTAGTGAATGAGACCACTAGTTATTTCCTTAGGCTTTTTCTAGTGTTTTTAAAAAAATAAATGAAGCCGTATGTGGGACAAGGAGAGTAGTTGAATACCAGATACTCAGTCGCTGTGGAAAGACTGTGTATTACTAGAGCTGCTGCTGTTCTAATCATTGTAATCTGTATAGTATGCTGTTGCTGTGTCTCTACCATCTTAATTACTGCTGTTGCTTACTCTTTGCTTAAATTGCTCTGCAGTAGGTGACTTTCACATTCCCTATTGCTGCATTCTTTAACACAAAAATAAATTAATAAATAATAATTTCATTGCTGCTTTGGATTTAACCTGGATATTGATGCTATTGTAACTGTGTTCATAGGTTCATAGGTAGGTACTAGGCTATCTGCCCGAAGGCATTTATAAGCCTAGCCGGAATGTGTTGGCTTTTGCCACCCCCTTAGATTAGTTCCCTGTGCCTCTGTCCAGCAGAGCCATTGAAGTGATCCCTGGAGTAAACTTTCTGTTTCCCATCCACTCATGAAGGTTTCTCTTGAAGATGGTTAGCGAAGAGCTCTGCTTAGTGTAGATTGGAATCTTGTTCCAGAGCATTGGAAGTCTTTGGGACATGAATCTATCCCTCCTGCACGTCCTATTTATTGTTGTGTTGAGGTTTAGATACCTGGAGTGTGTGGCTCGAGGGGATATGGTTTCTTTAGGTGGAGCATGTCCATCAATTCTGGGTTGGACATGGCCTTGTATGTCATGCAGAGATCACCTCTGAGTAGGCGGTATGCAACCGAGTACAGCTGGAGTTGAGCTGCATATGGCATCTGCTTGAGGCCAGTGATCCTCTTGGTGAGGAACGTCTGTGGTCTTTCCAGTTGTTGCAGGTGTCTTGTAAGGTACATCCGAAATGGGGCATTGCACTCTATGATGGGTCTGATGAGTGATGCGTAGAGGGGCCCAATGATCTCTTTTGATCTGGATGCAAACCCTTTTGTGATTAGGTGGGCCACATAGAAGGATTTTTTAACCACTTTGGCAATGTGATTATCAAAGGAGAGGTTACTGTCTACTTGGGTCCCCAGATCCCTTATTACATCTTCTGTATTTAGGGGGCTACCACCTATGTGGTAGTTTGTGGGTACTTTCTTTTTTCCAAAGGGGATGACTATGCACTTTTTGGCATTTAGCTTGAGACAGTGGTTTTGACAGCAGGTATCTTTCTCAGTAAGACCCTTTTGGAGGATGTCTGTGTCAGCTGGAGAGTCAATTATAGCCCCTAGTTTGCAGTCGTCTGTGAATGTGGTCAGCCATAGTCCTCCTTTGCTTGCCTGTACCACTGAGAAGTATATGCTGAACAGGAGGGGTCCTAGGACTGAGCTCTGGGGAACGCCACTTGTAACTGGTTTAGAGTAAGACCTAACTCCTGCAACTCTTACCATGTGGGTTCTGTCCATGAGCCAGTTGGCAACCCATCTCGTGACATAGGGGTTTATGTTCAGGCTGGTGAGCTTGTCTATAATACCTGAGTGGGGAATAGTGTTGAAGGCCTTTGTGAGGTCTAGGTAGGCTGTGTGGACCACATTTCCCTCATCTATAGCCTTGGTAACTGTCTCAAAGAAGTCCACCAGGTTTAGGAGGCATGATCTGCCCTTAACAAAGCTGAACTGGGTAGGGTCCAGTATTTGGAGGTTTCCAATGTCTCTGTTAATGAGATCCATGATGATGCTCTCCATAGCTTTGCAGACCAAGCTAGTCAGGCTTATAGGGCGATCGTTTCTGGGGTCCGTTGTGGCTCCACCTTTGTGGAGTGGAATAATCATTGTTGTATGCCACTCTGTGGGCATGTAGCCTGTGGAGAGGTTGAGTTTAAACAGTGTGTTTAGGA
Organism: Protopterus annectens; assembly: GCF_019279795.1. Classification (NCBI taxonomy): domain Eukaryota; kingdom Metazoa; phylum Chordata; order Ceratodontiformes; family Protopteridae; genus Protopterus; species Protopterus annectens. Next base: position 140,748,323 of record NC_056743.1, on the reverse strand, counting down.
GAGGGGTTAGTTCATCTTTAAGCTCATGTAGGACGCAGCCTGGGACACCGTCCTGTCCCTTTGATTTTTTTTGGGCTTTGGAGAGGGCTGTTTTAACCTGAGTGTCTGCAATTTCATGGGCACTACTGTCTTCTGGTGTAGTTATGGGTCCTTTCGGGGGTGAAAGGGGAGAGAAGTTTGTAATGAACCTGTCTGCCAGGATGTTGGCTATATCAGTCAGTCCAGTGTGTTTTATGCCATTCTGCACTAACTCTGAGCAGATCTGACAATTGCCACTTAGATTCTTGACATAGCTAAAGAATGCCTTGTGGTTATCTTTAGGGTCCATGGTAATTTTTCTTTCGAAGCTAGCCTTTGATGATTTTATGAGGGAATGTAGTTTCTTGCTGATACTGATCAGGGATGTCTTCCCTTCTTGGGATTTTACTCTTTTCTGTAGTAGTTTCCTCCTCCTATTGTATAGCTTGTTTATGGCAGGGGTCCACCAGACTGGTTTCCTTTTCTTGGAGGAGTAAGTCTTTGTTTTGTTTGGGATAGCACGATCCATGCATTCTTGTAGGTGCCCGTAGAGTGCATTAGTAAAGGATTTTGCAGCTTGGACAGCATTATCCTTTAGCATGGGGGCTTTGAAACTTCCCACCTCAGTTTTAAGTAACGTGAAGTTTGCTTTTGAAAAGTTTTTCGCAGTGGTTTCTTTTACCGGGGATGGTGGCAGAATATAGATATCCAGAGTGATTAGTTTATAGTCAGATCTAACCATCGAGGGGTTGACCTCCGGTGTGGAACACCAGTCGCCCATGTTGGTGATGACCAGGTCCAATATCTTGTCACCTCTGGTGGGGGTGTTGACCAGATGATCCAGGGCATTTGAGTTTATAAATTCTAGGAAATGCTGGGCAAGGGAGTTCGTACTTGATTAGTTCTCCCAGTTAATGTTTGGGTAATTGAAATCACCCAATATCAGGGTGTTTGGTAGGACTTTTATGTTTCCCAGTGTTTCCAGGAATGCGGAGTGGGGGTCTTGGGACATGGTGGGTGATCTTTAGCAAGCTATAATTTGAATAGCAGTTTTGCCCATTGTTAGTTGCATGCAGATGATCTCTGAAGCATTGTGCTGTGCCACTAACCTGGAGGTGTGGGTATCCTTTTGAATTTCCGTCCGGATTTTGTGGCCAAAATGTATGGTATGAGTTGTAGCCTGGTAGTGCTGGGGTGCTCTCTGGAGCCTTAAACCAGGTTTCTGTTACTGCACACATATATCGATATTATCCATACTGAGGAGTGCCTCGAGTGCGTGCATTTTGAGGTTTAAACTTCTGGCATTGAGCAGCATTACCCTCAGTTTTTTGTTACTTGTGCTATTTACGGCGGTGGGTTTGTCTTTTGAGCCTTGCCTAAAAAAGGCACTATAAGGGTGGCAAGAGCTGTGGCCAGTATTCGAAAGCCTAAGGGTGACAGGTGCAACCCCTCTCTAGCAAAGCTGTGTGGCTTGTCGAGCATGTCATCCCAGACTGACAGACACTGGATCCTCTTTGAATGACACCAGAAGCTTAGCCAATTGTTGAAATTGATATTTTTTTTCTCTATACCGTGGTATCATTCTTGGTGAGGACAGGATGCTACTCAGGGTCAGGGTCATACCGGCCTGGGCTACATGATCAGAGAGCTCCTCCATGTATCTTTTCATGCAGTCCATGGAGGTACTGTTCAGGTCATTCACACCAACATGGAGAATGACAGCTGTATCCCAGTGAACCTTTACTTGTCCAGCCTCGTACACTCACTGCTAGTTCCATTTCCACTGATTGTTCCTGGTAGTATCCTCTCCTCAGGTCTACCCATTCCATTTGCCCTGCAGGCTCTCTCTGCTCCCCTACCCTACCCCCATTTCCCACCCACCACCAGCACCACCAAACTTATACTCTACAATACCACACCCACCCCTCATCAACCAGTACACTCCTACTTCATCAACAAAAGATAACCTCTTGACCCATCCCCTATCTCCCTCCACACCTCTCCCACAGTACTCAACCCAACCTGCTTAACTAGTTATTCTACTTACTACACACCCTCTCCAAATCTCCATCTGCACTATGCTACCAAAACCTTCATACTTCTCAACTCAAACACTGCTTATTTTAACATTATCCTACACCTATTACCTTACCCAGCCCTTAATGTCTAACCACTCACCATTGTTTCATATTACAAACTTCCTTCCCAGACTACACTCATACTCATCTATCCAAATATCCCCCTGGCTATATCCCATCAATGATTATCTGCTCTTCCCTTACAAACTCATTTCACCTTATAAACACTCTACCCCTTTAACCACCCAAACCCTAAGAAATCAAATTATACAAAAACTCTGATACTAAGCAGTCCAAGTACTTCTCCAACATAATTCATCTAATCAGTATCCTACTGTCAGGTGACATACACCCAAACCCAGGGCCCCATACCCCCCTACTTCATTCATACCCATCCTATTTGCCTCTCTAAATGCCCAGAGCATAGCCAACAAAATCCCAAACCTCCATGCCTGGCTTCACCACAACAAACCAGACATACTGTCTATTTCTGAAACTTGGTTAAAACCTCATATAAAAGACTCAGAAGTAGCTCCACCTAACTACTGTATCATCAGAAAAGACAGAACCCACAAAAAGGTGGAAGGGTAGCTCTCCTATACTCATCCTTCTTATCAATTACTCCTTACTCTAAACCCATACCCCAATTCACCAATGCTGAACTAAGTCTGGCTCTACTTAAATTGAACCGACCCAAACACATATGTATAGCCTCCCGATACATCCCCCCTGGAGACAATATCTCAGCACTTGAAGATATCCTGTCCTGGCTAACCACCAACATTAGCAATGAAACTATTATATTGGGTGACATGAATATTAACTGGTCCTCCATTCAGTCCCTCACAAACTCCCTAAATATTAACCTATATAATTTCTTTCAACTTATCAATGCCATAACCAGACCCTCCAAAGACACCTCCAGTAGTAGTACCTTAGACTGGATCTTAGTCTCTCACCCTTATTATTTTTCTGATAGTGGTATACTACCAGATTCTCAAATTGACCACTTCCCCACTTTTACTCACCGCATTCCTTCCCCGATACAGCTATCTCATAACTATATCTTTACTCGCTACCTAAAAAACTTCAATCCCAACACCTTTTCTAACTCTCTAAAATCTATGAACTGGAGCCCTCTAAAAACTTTAACCCTAGAAAATGCTATTACCTACTTCAACACAACTTTCTTAAACCTCTTGGACAGCTATGCCCCCCCTAAAATCTAAAAGAATAAAAAGCAATACCGCCCCTTAGCTAACCAAAAACACACTATCTGTCATGCGCCTTAGAGACAAAGCCTGGGTTTACCACCAGAAAACTAAGTCTCCCTCCACTCTTAATGAATACAAAACACTAAGCAATAAGGTTAAAAAGCTTATTATAGCCAACCGAAAAACTTATTTTTCCTCACTACAAAACAGCCATAAAACAAACCCACAAAAATTCTGAAACAGTATTTCCACTCTCCTCAATCGTGGCAAAAAAGAAAACCCTTGTCCAGACCCCAATGCACTAGACAAAGATCTGGCCTCCCAATTTAACTCTTTTTTCATTGACTCAATTGCCAAACTACCCTCAGCCTTCTCTAACAACACTACACCCCCTACTTATTCAGTCCCTCCTAAGGCTTCACCCTCACCATCACTCTCAACCCCCGCCTTTCTCTATCAAGCCCATACCCACAACTATCATAAAACAACTTCTCCAAAAACTAAAACCCTGCTCCAATGCCCCTGATAACATTCCCTCATACTTTCTATCCAGAGCTGCCGATGCTATTGCCTTTCCCATCAGTATACTATTCAGCCGCTCAATCCAAGAAGAATATGTACCCCAACTATGGAAAAAGGCCTTCATCATACCCCTGCATAAGAGTGGCAGCAATAACAATATCACTAACTTCCATCCAATCGCCATCCTGTCAACAGTCTCTAAACTTCTTGAAAAATGTATCCATCTACAACTTCTTCCCCATCTCACAGACAATCATTTACTAACTCCCACACAACACAGCTTTAGACCCGGCCACAGTACAACCACTGCCCTTCTATCCTTCCTGGAAATTGTTAATAAAGCCCGCAACCCTGGCTGTACAGTATCTGTCCTCCTACTTGATCTATCTAAGGCCTTCGATACCATATCTCACAACCTTCTCCTCACTAAACTCTCTAATCTAAACCTATCCCCTTCTTCTCTCAACTGGTTCAACAGCTACCTCTCAAATAGACAGCAAGCAGTCAAATGGAAAAAACATACCTCCTCCTTCCTGAACACCCCCACTGGTGTCCCTCAGGGCTCCATTCTGGGTCCCCTGCTCTTCAATATATTCATAAATGATTTCCACTGCTCACTCCTTAATGCAAAACGTATCCAATACCCCGATGATTCAGCTATAATCTGTTCTTCCACCTGCATCCCCACACTCATAAGGCTGACACAAGATGCTTTCTCAACCACTGAGCAATGGATGTTAGATAATCACCTAGCACTCAATGCCTCAAAAACTAAGCTAATGCTATTTACCCCTTCTAAATCAACCATCATAGATAAAAACTTATTCTCCAACAACACCCAGAACAATACTACTCTTGAATTAGTATCTGAGACCAAACTACTAGGCGTTCACATTGATGACTAGCTTAAATTTAGCTCCCACCTTCAAATAAATATAAAAAAACCCACCAAAAACTTGGCATGCTCTATCTCCATAATCGCTACCTCTACTGTTTATTCTCTCTACCACATTTCTCATCCCTTCTCTTCTTTATGGTGCTGCACTCCTAACAAGCCTGCAATCCTCTCTTAAGACAAAACTCTCCTCTTGCTATAATAAAATTGCTAAATTCGCCACAAGTCTTCTACCTATCACTGTGAAGCCCTTCACAAATTAAACTGGTTAGAGCTGCCCAATTATATCACCTATATTCAACTTATTAATGCACATAAACTCATTTTCACCCCATCCCTCTGTCCCTCTGTATCCTCCACCTTTAAAATGCACCTCCCCGAAAGACTCTTATGATCTAACAATCAAAACCTAATAGAACTGTACAAACCTACCCGTCCCCCAGGCAAAACTCTCTTATCTTTTGCCCTTGCACGTCAGTGGAACTCACTACCATCATCCATCGGTACCTCCGCAAACCTCTCTTCTTTTAAAAAATCACTTCACTCACACCTCATATCCCAGTGGGAATGCTTTTGCTTCCACCCCACATAATCTCCTCATCTTTCTTCACCTCTGACATCTCTGACACCTTAATCTCCTTTTCTAATATATTGGTTTAGTAGGAACCATTCCATTTGTAAATAACTCCTCAAAAATTTACAAGCTTACTTTATCTCAGAAATTGTATCCTAAATGCAATACTTTTACTTGAATATCTGTACTTAGTGTGACCATACATGAATTGTAATTCCTGCCTCTGAAATAGTAACTTTTGAATGCACCGTCTTTACTATGTTTTTACTAGTACTTCTGCACTTACTGTAACCAGAACTTTGATTGTGATTTTCTTTGCTTGTTTTTGGAGCTTTTCTCCCCAGGACTCCATTGAAAATGGGTTCTTCTTGGCCCAATGGACTATCCTGGTAAACCAACTGCAAATAAATAAATAAATAAATGACTATGAATCCAAAAGAATATGTGCATTCATGGATGGCACAAAAATTGTGTGTGTGTGTGTGGGGGGGGGGGGGTATGCTTAATTCACTACTGGTTGTAAGATTGCTTCTTTCAGTCATGAAGATATTCCCTTGGAAATGAATCTACCCAGATAGATGGATTCCCTGAATATAATGGAAGCATAATGACTGAATAAAAGAGTTAGTCATATAAGCTTAAAGTGAAGTATCACTTATAACATATGAGCTGGGACCAGCTTTATGATGAATACTACAGTGCTGCACCTTTTTGCATCTAACTTGAGAATTTTTTTCGGAACATAGGGTATGTACATATTCAAATCATTTTTGGAGCAGGTAAGTATCTGTGAATGAGGTGATAGTACCCAGTTTGCAGTCATCAACAAACTTGGTCAGCCTCACTTTAGGGATATTGGCTTGGATGTCTGAAAACTAAATGCCAGATAGGAGAGGGTCCATCACTAATCCCGGTGGTACCCCACTTGTTACAGTTTTGCTTTCAGAGAGAGTGCTAATAATATTCAGTACTCAGGATCTGCTGGACAGCCAGTTTAAATTCCAGCAGACAACACAGGGGCTTGCTGTCAGAGTTCAGTCACCTCAGTGAGTGGATCATTACAAAAAAAATGCATACTAAATATATCAAAACCTACCTCTCTATGATTTTTAGTATTAAAGCAAAACTCAGGCAGAGTCAAGAAAACGTTAACAGTCTATGATCACAACAATTATCCCTTAGATCAAGTCACTTCTTTCAATTATCTTGGTGTCTGGTTACACCTCTCACTTAACTTCCACCTGAATCTTGATAATACATGTAAAATATAGCCCCCTACTTTTCTGGGCGTGAAAATATGCCTTTCTTCTCTCACTCCCACTTATATCAGCAACCTGTACTAAAAACTCTACCACTATTCAAATACCAGGAAACAAAATATGTTGATTTATTACACCCTCCCCAAGAAATGAACACCAGTGTATAATGCTAAAAAAAGCAAAATGACTCCCAGTTAACCAAAGAGCAGACCTGTTCCTTGGATCTCAACTGTTCAATCTGCTACATGAAATACATTCCCTCCTTTAACCTCAAAACTAATCAGACATACCCCCACATGCAACCTAAGAATCTTGAATGACTCAAATCATAAAATAAATCCCACAATCCAAGCTATATATCTCTGACTATGCATTTTCAGTTCTTGGACCAAAACTGCAGGAGTCTCTCCGACCTTAAATTAAAGACTCATCCTCTTTTCCAAATTACCATTCTCTAGTAAAAATCACATTTAAACAAAAAGAATATTCCTGTTACCCTTCAGGTCATATTAATTAAATCTGATTTAGCTCTTCTTCATTCTAATTCAATTTCGAAAATCCTTTGCTCCTTTTCACATCTCTAATTTATTCTGCTCTATTTTCTTAAATGTTTTGATACTTCTGAACATATTGGAAATTAAAACATTGGGTTTACTGTGCATGCAAAGCATTGCTCCACCATTGCACCATTTTACAGTCTATTATGTTTAATTGTACTCTTGTTTATTTTGTATGGCAGGTCAGATTTTGACCCGAGGCTGACACTAAAATTGATCGGTTCCCTACTCCAATAACCAAATTCAAATAAATACATAAATAAAACATTGGCCAAGTCAAGATAAGCAACATGGACAGAATTATCTTTACCTCTCAATTGTACAGATTTTGGCAGAATGTCTAGATTTTTGCCTCTTATTTTTGGGGCAAAAATATTCCCTTGGAAATTATGTTTTTCTGGCAAATTAGTGGCAAATCATTAAAAACTGAAGTTAGAAAATAATGATAGACATTAGTGTCTCAGACTTCACACCCTTCAGAAAATTAATTCTAATGCAAAACCTCTTATTCTATCAACTTTATATATTTGTAAGAGCAATATTTAAAAAGTGTTAATATTTTGTAGTCTTTGTCCCACTTTTATTTATGGCTTTGTCTAGATTTCTTCCTCTAAGAGGTTGAGAGGTATGCCTTTGTCCACAATCTCTATAACTTTTCCAAAGAAGTTTTCTAGGTTCAAGAGATAGGACCTGCCTTTCACAAAACAAACTGATTTGGGGTATAGATCTGTTAAGCTTCCTATGTCTGCAATGCCTTCTGATATGATACATTTCATGGTTTTGTTTAAGGTTGGTGAGGTTAACGGGGTTATAGTTACCTGGGTCTATACAAATAAGCCTTTTTGTAAAAAAGTCACAGTTACTGTTCTCCAAGGCATTAGAGACAAACCCTATAAAAAGGCTGAGGTTGAACAGTTTAAATTGGGGCTTAGATCGTCCATACTTGGCACTGATGAGAATGCAGCCCGGTATGTTACATGGTCCAATACAAACATTATTTTTAGCTTTTGACAGGGATTCAAAGATTTGTTCCAAGATGATTTCAAGAGGAATCTACATTTTCAGGGATAGTAGCCTCAGTGTGAGTAGCTGTGGTAAAGGTTGCTCTAAAGTTATTTGCTAATGTACTGGCTATATCCATGAGATGGGAATGTATGATTTTATTTGGGTTTTATTATGGATTAGCTCAGTGCATTGCTGAACATTATTTCTTAATTTGCTGTCATAACTGAAGAACTATTTATACTTTCCCTTAGAATCTGAAGCAAGCTTAAGTTCGCACTCTGCTTTACATTTTCAAATAGTGCTCTTAAGCACCTTGCTGGAATATTTCATTGTGGTCTTAAAGTAGCAATATGGGAATTTCTTATACATTTTTCATTGTTTTCCCACATTTATTATACATTTTACTAATGCATGGGTTACATCAGTGAGGATTATTCCTGAATCTTCCATTATATACAAGGTAGATGGGTACAGAATTTTGTATGAAGCCGTTTAGATAATGGTAACAATTGGATCTGAATGCGCCAGCCATCTACAGTGAGTCCATTTACAGGGGAATTTTTGAAAATGTTGTGTAGGTTTTCTGCAAGCTGAAACAGGTTTGTCTATAAAGAAATGTGTCAACTGATGCTGAAACAGACATATATTGATTACTGCTGCACAGGATGTTCCTATTTCAAGCTGCAAAACAGGCTATATGTGCCATTTATTGGTCTCCTTTCGAAAACATTTCTGCTTTTCTTGCTAGAATTAAATTTTGGAAAAAAGGACCAGGTAGTCACTGTGTTTTATGAGAAATCAGTTAAAAATGCTTTCATCGGTAGAAACACAGTCAGAAAAGGTAAAGATTGAAGCACTTTAGTTTCTCAGTGGCAATCTGGTGCATCAGCTTGGTACAAATTATTCTGCAACGTGATGTCTAACTTTTTTTGTTTTGTTTTGTTTTTTTGCATTTCAAGATTTCAAAATCTTGAACTACTGAATGTCGAGATTCTGATTTCGAGATTCTGACTTTTTGAAATTACATAGTGGACCCCTATATATATATATATATATATATATATATATATATATATATATATATGGATCACCTTCATTTCCTGAAAGCTCATTTGCCCGACACTCATTTTTCCCAGACCAAATGACTGAAAGCTCATTTGCCTGAAAGCACATTAGCCCGAAAGCTCATTTGACTGACAAGTAGTATCAGCAAGAAAATGGAATATGCCCCCCTCCCCACTGTAGTGCGACCCTGGAGTTAGAATATATAGGTAGGGGGGGTGTGAGGGGCACAGCCCTAGCGGGGTGGGGGGTGAAGCCCCCCACTTACTTTCCTGTTACTAAGCAATATTACATCAAAAGGTAACAATATCATATGAAATGAAGTGGGGGGCTGTGCCCCCCACACCCCCCCTAACTATATATTCTAACTCCAGGGTCGCACTACAGTGGGGAGTGGGGCATATTCCATTTTCTTGCTGATACTACTTGTCAGTCAAATGAGCTTTCGGGCTAATGTGCTTTCAGGCAAATGAGCTTTCAGTCATTTGGTCTGGGAAAAATGAGTGTCGGGCAAATGAGCTTTCAGGCAAATGAAGGTGATCCATATATATATATATATATATATATATATATATATATATATATATATATATATACATGCATACATACATACACACACATATGTATGCCTAATCTATCATTGAATGTTCATAAGAGCAAAGACAGAAAGAACGATTATCTTAGACTCTACAACAACCAAAATCAACAAAATCTAAAAGTTTTTTTTTTTTTTTGGGGGGGGAGGCAAGCACCCCTGCACTGCCCATGTCTCCCATTACTTTTATATAATATATATCAGCTACAAGTTTGTACGATAGCAGGGTAAGGGTAAATTCTCTGACCCCGTTAGGCCACAATCCCATACAAAAAGATGCTGGCAAAAACTCCATAAAAAAGAATATTCACTATTTTGACTTGTAGCATACATGTTTAATTTCCAAAATCAGTAGCAGTCTAGGTTCTTTTGTATAAGACATTAAACTACTATATAACATCTACACATAGATGTCACATTAGCCTTGCAGATCTTCAAAGAAAGGCCAAACACTATTAAAAAAGTTTCTATATCTTCTGTTTAGAAATCTACTTCTCTTGATGAATGTCAACTCACAGTTGGCAGCCTTGGATATGAAAGATGTCTACTTACACCTGCCAGTTTACAACTCCTGCAGGAAGTTTCAGATGTCTGAAGAGGATAAATTCTGTTTACAGTTCTCTGCTCATCTATTTGACCTACCCATTGCACCTAGGGTATTTGCAAAATATCTGGTATCCATTCTTAATCATATAAGTGCTGATGTAGTGCGATAGTGCCTTGTGCTGGTGATAGTCTAATATTAACCTTCCATTGAATGTATGAAATGTAATTTGTTCAGAAGCTATTCTCACATCTGAAACTTTAAACTGATAGAGTTCCCAGAAAGCACTTGCTTGAAGGATCATTTCTTGATTAATTACTATAATTATTGTAACTGGGAGTTTCTTCATCCAGGGAAGCTGCTACAAGCCAGAGCCTTCATAAGATGCATCTTAACAGAAATGTGACACAGCAATGGAATACCTCTGTGGTACAAGACACATATCAGAAAACATTCCTATCGTACGTAAGAGTGTAGTCAGTATTAAAGAGTATACAGAATCAAGCAACAGACTGCTTGCAACTAAATATTTTGATTCTTCCAGCAATTCCAGACAAATTTGTATAGTGGATGCAGTATCTCTATCACCATCCAGTGTAAAACATGACATTCCCTTATGCTTTTCTGGTTCATATTCTGACAGCAAACCCACTCGGATCTCTATTTAACCTCATTCTCCAGACAGGCTTTGTCTTATTAGAATGGAGGACAGCAAAAGTTATCCCTCTGTACAAGGGGGGGGGGGGCATCAACAGCCCCAGGAAATTACCAACCCAGAAGTGTGACTAGCCTCATCTACAAGGCTATGGAAAAGATAATCATGGATCTGATTAACAATGAAACAGAAAATCTCCGGACTCTAGATGGACCCAGTTTGGCTTTGTCAAGGGCAAGTCCTACCTGTTCAATCTGGTGGACTTCTTTCAGAAGGTCACCAAGGCCATGGATGAAGGTAACTCAGTGCATACCACCTACCTTGACCTGGCCAAGGCATTTGACACAACACTCAACTTGGGTATTATAGATGAACTCACAAAATTGGGAGGATGGCATAATGGTTAAGGTGTTTACCTTGCAAACACGAGGTGCAGGGTTTGATTCTCACATGGGGTAATTGGATATGCTTAAAGTGGCCCACAGCAGCAGTTAGCCTAGTACTAACCTATGAACCTATAAATCTCTGTATTACCAGATGGATAGCCAAATGGCTCATGGATAGGACGCATGCTATTAGAGTGGGGGAATCCACATACAGCAAGAGGCCAGTCCCCAGTGGGATACCACAGAGCACAGTGCTGGGCCCCTTCCTGCTCAGAATATACTTCTCAGATGTCAGAGTAAATGCAGATGGCCTTTTGCTGACCAAGTTTGCTGATGACTGCAATTGGGGAGCAATCACTGACTCCTCAATTGATGTTGATATCCTACAGAAAGCACTGAGACAGACTAATGATTGGGGTCAAAGCCTTGGTTGGTATACAGAGTTGTGAGGCTGGTATAACAGTTAAGGTGTTTACCTTATAAACACAAGGTGCAGGGGTTGATTCTTACATGGGGTAATTGGCTAGACCTAAAATGGCCTACAGTAGCAGTTAGGCTAGTACTAATCTATGAACCTTTATGTGAAGAAGTACATAATAACACTCATTGGGAAATCAAACACCTCTGCAAATTACAGCATTGATATCACCCCCCTAAGAGTGGACCCAGTGGTGAGAAATCTGGGTACTGCTATAGATAGTAAGCTGAACTCTGACCGCCATGTGTACATGGTGGTGAGAAAATTATTCTGTGTGGATCAGCTTATTAGTAATAGCATATCATCCATATCCAAAGATGTCATAGTACCACTGTACTCAGTCCTTATTAGCCCAATAATCAAGTATGCTGCACCATTGACATGTACATCCTCAGGCACCTGCATCTTCAAAGGTTTCTCACTAAAAAAAATACAAGGTATAACCAATATATACCATATGCAGACTGATTAAAAAGTCCTATCACTGTATTCAGTTTCCTACCGATTTCTAAGGGGAAATCTATGCCTGACCTACAAGGCAGTCTCTGCCCTGATGAAAATTTTGCTTATTCACAAAACTAACTGCACAATGTTTACCTGCTCCAAGGATCTAAACCTGATCTCCGGCATGAATAGATCCTGATGGAGAGACAGATATGTGTCCCAGAGATAGCCCATCTTCTGCAACAGGCTTCCTATTCATGTAACGCACACTCCTTCCCTGGCCATCTTCAAGTTCAGTCTGGACCAATGGATGGAAATTCACTCCTGGGCTGGTGCCCATGTCTCTTATGGACAGAGAGAGTCTGTAAAAACTGTCAAAACCACACTTGCTGACCTTTGTTATCTTCCCCTTAGAGATAGAAAATTGGATAAAATCTGGGTAAAACTGGCTAGGCTTGTAAGGGCTCATAAGCCGTTAGCCTAGTAATCTCCTATGAACAGATGCATCAGATTGTGCATAAGGATTGATCATCATCCCCTTAAGGTCCTCTAATGAAAACTCTACAAACTGTTTGTACAATTAATCATTCTATTTAATTTACAACTGACTTTATATGAGCTAGTTAATTGAGACAGCTTCTTGTGTGTGTGTGTGTGTGTGTGTGTGTGTGTGTGTGTGTGTGTGTGTGTGTGTGTGTGTGTATATGTATATGTATGTACATGTGTATTTGTGTATATACATATACACACACACACACACACACACACACACACACACACACACACATACATATTACTAGCTTTACTGAGACATTCATTCACAGTTTGTTTGGTAGTTAGTTAAATATGAAGAATTTGTCTGCATTATAAAAGTGAAATATTTACTTGGGTTGCATTAAACTAAATAAAGTGAAAAGTGTAGTACTTGTTATTTTTTAGACAAATTTTTGTAACTACAGAACAGAAAAAGGGCTTGGTGAATGATTGTACGCATTATCTTTACTGGGAACCTGCCTTCATTTGGCATCAGCATACTTCATCTCTGAAGTACAAAAGTTTTAATGTTTATAATACTTGCTACTACAAATTCCCTTTCAGTGGCTGTGTGAGAAGTTAAAACATGTTGAGAGAGACAAGATGTTTAACCAAAAACAAATACTCCGTGCAATACAGTCAGCAGTGCAGATGTTTTGTGATATTTGCATTGCACTATAGATCTTGTGCTGATGTTACACTGTCTTCAGATTACTTGTACTGTGCAACATTGAGAATACATTTAACAATTTCAGCAATATGTGAATTGAGTAAGTCACATAATGAATAGTGAATTGAAAAATAAATGTGCTTTCTACATGTCCTAACTAGAAAGCAAGCAATTGAATGCTTCTTAATTATAAATAAAGAATATTGAATATTTTATGGTTCTTTCAAAAAGTTATTACAGCTTCATGTTTCAGACATTATTTCAAAATATCAGCACAAAACATAATTACCTTGACAAGAGGAATTTATCTCATGCATATTTCATGAATAAGGTTACAGATTTTGTAGAAGCAATAATTATGCAAGTAAAACATCATGATATTATGAAGAAATGTGTAAACTTTGTAGATGAATTTTCAAGGATTAGAGATGCCAAAGGGATCTAACTATCTTTTATTTGTATTGTGGTGTGAACTTCCTGGGATTCCTTTTAGCAAGCTTTACACATTCCAGAAACATTTATTCAGCTTATGGTTTGCCGCATTTCTAAGACTGTACTGCATGTAAGGGCACTTGATCATGGAAATAATATTTTCAAATAATACATTTAGCTCCTCATGTCTTGTACAGTAGTGATGTAAAACTGCAATAAGCTTTCTTAAATCCAGTTTTGTTCACAGAGAGGTAATGATGGTGCACTTTTTTATAGAAATATTATTATTATTATTATTATTATTACTATTATTATTAAACTAAGTTTATATATTGAAAGAGTTCATTATTGTTCCTGTTTTTAATGAAGACAGTGAGTGGAGACAGTTATTACACAAGCGCATGTAAAATAAATGCCAAAAACATCCTGAAGTGACTTCTCCCATTATATTTTAAACACTTTCATATTTTAATAAAAAACTGATTTCATTAGAAAAATAAAATTAATACTGTGAACTCCATTAAGTATTATAAAATGGTAAAACATTTGCAAAGCCCAATAAATGTTCACATTTTCATCTCATTAACATACTATATTTGGTGAAAAAAAAAACGCAGTAGAAACACAGCAAGTAGATAAAACAAGACTTTAATAAAAAATGATTTTGTTTTAAGTCTTGGCTTGTTTTATCCACTCGCTGTGTTTCTGCTATGGTTTTTGTTGTTTTTTCATTGGATTTTTAGAACTGAGCAGTTTATTGCAGAGGATTTACTTTTTCTTTTTGGCTGCTGATAACTATATTGGGTGTTTATTTAAAATTAGACAATATTCAAATGCCCATTAAAATTTAAAAACACACAGGCAATAAATCTGAGTTGTTACTACAGCTCCGTATTTTCTAATCCATTCTCCATATCTTCTCCTCTAAAATATAATAAAACTTGTTCATTTACACCAAAGACAACCATTTTAAACTTCTTGCAAAAGTGCTGTGTTTGAATAATACATTACTGAAGATTTCGTTTTTAATCTCGTGTAAGTGATCATAAATTTTCTACAACAGCCTTCCATTTTTTTTTTTCTTCATGTAGAAGGTATGGCAAGATAAACCACATGAAACCTCTTACAATTAAAGTGCCCATCCACTGGAAGGATCTTCACTTGGATATAGAAAGGGTTACCATGAGTGGTAAGCCCTAGCAGAAGTGACCAACTCTTTACAGTAACCCTTTCAAATTCAGAAACAGGCCCACTGCAGTGATTTTACACTGACAGAAGAATCACCCCAGTATGCCATCCTGACAGCTGCACTTTATTACAATGAGGTATTCTGGGTGAGTTAGCCATGTGCTCTTCCCTGGTAATGACTGTGAGAAGGAATTTAGTCTGCTGAGTGATTCATAGAATCTCTATAAATTATCATGGCTGAAAGTGATAACTGAAGAACTTCAGCACAGAAGTAGCAGTGTGTGGGGGGATGACCGTGTGAATGCATTGCAGCATGTCTGCAGGGCAGGGGTATGACTGATGTTGGACTGTGGTGTGTGTGTGTGTGTGTGTGTGTGTGTGTGTGTGTGTGTGTGTGTGTGTGTGTGTGTGTGTGTGTGTGTGTGTGTGTGTGTGTGTGTGTGTGTGTATGTGTGTGTGTCAGTGTCCCTGCCTGCCTGGATGATCACAGTAGGGGAGTTAGGTAGGGGACTGAGAAAGTAGTTTTTGTGTGTGTGTTTGTTTTTGTGTGTGTAAGTGTGTGCGTGCGTGCATGTGTCCATGAGTACTTGCAAGTTGGCAATTGTCATGATGAGTGAATGCCTGTGCAACAGTGGGCGGAGGGACATTTGTGAGAGTGTGTGTGTTTGTGTGTTTGAGAAAGAGTGGCTGAGGAAGGGACTCTACCAATGGGTGCATAGGCTGCCAGTGGTAAGTACCTCCAAAATGGGCCAATTTGCAATGGCTTTAATTACAGGCAACTCAGATGCATACAAGTCAGTTGATAATGAAGTATTTCCTCATTGCAGCTAAATATATCTCTGAATTGCATTTTACCCAACCACATAGATTGGACCTACCTGTCATAAGCTGTTTACTTGGCCTCAGTCCCTGGGCTTCTCTACCCCAACCACTTCAAAAATGGAAAAGCATAACAATGTCTACACTTATATGCATAAATTCTTGAATATGGTGGTACATACATTACTTACAAGACTATGATTAATGCCATTAATAAGGTATAGCTATTATATTTTTCCAGTGCATTTAATTTAAAAAATCATAAAATAAAGTAGTTATGGGTGTATGTGGTATCTATTTCAAGTGCAGTTTTATGCTATTTCATTATTATTATTATTATTATTATTATTATTATTATTATTATTATTATTATTTTATTTTGATATGCATTTTTATGTTGCCCCCAGTATTGCAATGGCAATGCATCCCCATCTTTTCATTAAAATTCTTTCCTTTTGTCAGTGGCATTAATTAATGATGGTAACTGTAGTTTAGGGCAGTCTTGCTGAGCAATTTAAGCCAGTTTTGCATCATATGTATCTTCCTTATCATGTAATATTTTATGAAAGTATGAGAATTTAACAAATGCCACATCTGTGCAAAGATCTAGAGAATAACTTTTCTCAAAATAGTAAGTATTGCTTCCTAAAAGCACATTTTTTAACCAGATGTAGCTATTGTACTTTGGTTTGATGCTACAGCATCACAAGCCTAGGGAATGTCTGTTAGATTTTCTAGAAGTTCCCGGAAGTTCTGTCTGGAATCACACAATCTGAGATGCATATCCAAAAATGTCAGAATCCTTTGTACTATGTTGTGTGGGTAATGATTTAAAATGTCAGCCTGTGGAAAATGAAGGGCAGAAAATCCAAACTTGCATATGCTAATTCTGAGATTTCCATTTTCTCACAATATTTGTAATATACACGTTTTGGGGGATATGGGGGTTTGCCACCTGCATAAAATAAGTTTAAAAGAGAAGAGTGGTGGTCAATATTTGCTCTTCTCCTGAATTTTCAGTCATGACATTGCGAGTACAGTCATTTCAATAGGGAGCCCTCGGTATATACTTATCTTCATTAATGCTTTTCAAGGTCTACAGTATTTAACTTTTTTTTCCTGCAATGGTAGTTACAGAGAGTTCACATAATAATTATTCCATGTGTGACAATCAGCTCAGCATACTAAAATAACTGAACTGTCAATATATAAAGAGTTTCTTACTGGAAACTTTGCTGTTGCCTATGACTCGGTTCTTGGAAAGATTTCATTGGACTAGTCCAATCATCTCTCAAAGTATTTAAGTTTAGATATATATATATATATATATATATATATATATATATATATATATATATATAAAATATTACTGTTTGTCCTTTTACTGGCTATATTCATAGGTGAATACTAGGCTAACTGCTATGAAGGGTCATTTTAAGACTAGCCAATAATCCTAGATTGGAATCAAACCCCGTACCTTGTGCCTATGAGGTGAAGACTTTAACCATAATCCAAATTCACCCTCAAAAAGGAAAAATATGCTTTTGAGGGAAAATATATACGTTCTTTTTGTGCTGGAAATATGAGCAGACAGTATAGCTTTTATGACTTATGCTTTTGATTTTTTTTATGTGAAAAAGCATTGTGGTCCTTCTGGTTTTCATAAGTGTTTGGACAGATACATACCAAATGAGACAGTGCAGTCAGTGATCATCCTAATAAGTGCATTATATTCTGCACAGTTCAGTGATCACATCCTTAGACCTGGATGTCAAACCCTTACTAATGAGCTACACAATGAAAAATAAATTATGTCTTACCATAACATTCCATTTGAGTTGTTGATCTTCTTCCAGTCATCACCGGTGGGTTCGGTTCCGAGCTCTCAAAACCGAGCCGGCCCTATACCAATCTTGTGTGCACCAAAAACTCTTGAGCTAAGCTGCTACCCACAATGCCCTTCACTCAGTTACCTCAGATTGAGTTTGCATGCAATATATAGAAGAAACAGAAAGTCAGAGGCCATCTTTGTGCAGAAACCATGAAACACCACAAAGACCCAGAAGATCTGCCAGGAGCCTTTGGTAGGGGTCGGTGGGAGGGTGTGATGACTGGAAGAAGATCAACAATTCAGATGGAACGTTATGGTAAGACATAACTTATTTATCTGAAGTTGTTCATCTTCTTCCTATTCATCACTGATGGGACAGAATCCCAAGCTACTTCGAGAACATGGGTGGCCCTTATGGAAGAAAATTCCTGAGAACCATTGAGCCAAAGGCTGGAGATCAGATCCAATTTGTAATGCTTGATGAAGGTATGGGGTTTAGCCCAAATGGCTGCTGCACAGATGTCATTCATGGAGGCCCTAGAGTGGAAGGCAGCTGATGCTGCAATAGCCCTAGTTGAGTGAGCTTTGATTTGAGCAGGCTTAGATTCATTCATAAGCAAATATGAGAAGCTAATGCAATCCCTGAGCCATTTTGACAAAGTAACTTTCGATACTGCACCTCCCATTCTAGGGCCTGAAAAGGAAATAAAAAGTTGGTCTGACTTGCGAAAGGACTTAGTTCCGTCCAGGTAGAAACGTAATTGTTTATGAACATCCAATGAATGTAGGCAGTATTCTCCCTTGTTTGAATAATTTGGAAAGAATACAGGGAGCTCAATGGACTGGTTAATAAAAAAGTTGGAAACCACCTTGGGAAGAAAGGATGGGTTAGTACGAAGTGATACTCTGTCCTTATGGAAAATCAGATAAGGGCTCTTGATACATAAGGCTTGCAACTCAGATATTCATCTGGCTGAAGTGACCCCCTCCAGAAATAAGGATTTCCATGACAGGAATTTTAGATCATATGTCGCTGCAGGCTCAAAATGGGGTAGAGAGAGAGATTGAAGAACCCAGGAGAGATTCCATGCCTCCACCGGCTGCCTGATGGGAGGTCTGCTGTGGAAAATTTCCTTGAGGAAGGTCTTGCAAAGTTGAGTGGAAATAAGCGGGACTCCATCTGAACCATTATGGAAGTTGAAAACAGCTGCTAAATGGACTTGAATGGTGGAAGCTGATGCACCATTGTCGAACAACTCAGCAAGGTAATGAAGAATAGTAGCTACAGGAGCTGAGAACGGATCTAGCTTCCGATTATGTGACCAAATAGAGAATCTTTTCCATTTGTCCCTGTAACGTTTTCTGGTGGATGGTTTATGGGAGGCCAAGATAATATCACGGACGGATGAAGATAGGGTTTCCTGCCTGGCAACTAATGGAAGTGGAGAAACCAAGCCGTCAGCTTGAGAGTGGACGGATTCAGGGGAGTCGGCCCTTGTGCGTGAGATATGAGGTCCTGACAAGTGTCTAGGATCCAAGGAGGTTGTAACAGATGAGGTCGGAGGAAGGGAAACCACACTTGACAAGGCCAGAATGGGGCAATGAGGATCACTTTGCTTCTCAACTGAATAGCTTTCCATAGATAAAAGGGGGATTACAGGAATCAGAGGATAAGCATAAAGGAGACCCACTGGCCAATCATGAATCAAAGCATCCCTCGGTGACTCCCCTTGAGGGGGAAAGAGAGCAAAGTAGCTGATGCATTTTGGGTTTGAGGGGGAGGTGAAAAGATCATAGCATGGTTGGCCCCAACAGCTGAAGATTTCTGCCATCACACTCTGACTGAGAGACCACTCATGAGGATGGAGGATGCATCTGCTTAGCCTGTCTGCAATCACGTTGTAGCTCCCCAGGATATGCGTTGTGATCAGAAAGCAATTGGAAGCTATCGCCCAATGCCAGATTCCCATGGCTTCACGATATAGGGGGTAGGATTTGGTCCTTCCCTGTTTATGTACCCGACAATGGACATGTCCGACTGGATAGCAATCGTTCCGGACAGAAGGAGCAGGTGGAATGCTTGCAATGCCAATGACACTGCTCTTTACTCCAGGACATTGACGTGCAAGTTGACCTCTATACAGGACCACATGCCTTGGACTGACTTTCCCCTGGAAATGCACCCCCACCCTATCAGGGAAGCATACGTGGTCATCGTGGTGCTGGGCTGGGGAGCCTGGAAGGGGTGACACCAAAGATTTTCATCTGTACTCATTCACCAGAGGAGATCTTGTTTACAGGTGTTGGTGATGAGAATCTGTGAGCTCAGGGGATGAAGATTGGATATCCACTGAAACAGAAGGAGCCATTGTAGTAGTCTCATGTGTAACCTGGCTAGGGGAACAATTGGGATGGCTGCAGCCATAGACCCCAGAGCCTTGAGGACTTCCCTTGTAGACACCTTTCTTCGACAAAGTATCACATGAACTTGTGCCCTTAATCTCTGAAGCCTGTGAGGAGAAAGAGAGACCAGACTTGATTGAGTGTTGAATATTGCCCCTATAAATTCCAATTGTTGTGAGGGCTGTAGGTTGGATTTTTCCCAGTGGATGGTGATGCCCAGCGACTCCACTAGTGCTAGAGTATAGCGGAGGTCCCTGACCAGAAGGCACTTGGGGGGGGGGGGTTGTCTAAATATGGAGATACCTGGAATCCATGAAGTCTCAGATGAGCAGTGACCACTGCTAGACATTTCATGAACACTCCAAGGGCTGTTGAGAGACTGAATGGCAGGGCTCTGAATTGGTAGTGATTGGATCCCAGCCAAAAGTGAAGGAGACTTCTGGAGCGCTTGTCCAATTTGATGTGGTAATACTCATCCCAGAGGTCTAACGAGCACATCCACACACCCTCCCGCAGAAAGGGAAGGATGGATTGAATCGTGACCATGTGGAACTTGGTCTGAACCACTGATTTGTTTAGCTGGCTGAGATCCAAAATGGGCCTCCAGTCCCCGGTCTTCTTTGGCACTAAAAAGAATCTTGAGTAAAATCCTGATCTGCACTGGTCTGGGGGGACCTGTTGGATGACTCGTTTTTGACATAGCTTTCGTATTCCAGAAGCGACCTCCTCCCTTTGACTGAGTGAAACATCAGGAAGGGATTTTGGAGGTCTTGGGTAAGAAATTAGAGAATGAGATAGCCTCTGGAAATTATTCTCTGCACCCACTGATCATTTGTGAAGGAGAGCCAGGCAGCCTGGTGCAGACAGAAACGCACACCAACTGCTTCCAGAGGAAAGCAATCTGGCAGTGCTTCAGGAGAGCTGATACAGTCTTCCTGAGAAAGAATCTCTGGAGTCCTGATTCTGGGGATCCCCTCTGCCCCAAAAGGGGCATCTTCCATTATTGGAACCCCCTCTGCCTCTGGGGAAGTCCTCACCATGTGCATCATGGAAAGGACCATGAGACTTCTTGTGCCACATCTTTCCACTCCTTTGGTTCCTGGAGAAGGAACGCTGAGGTTTGGAAAAACATAGAACCATGGCAGACAAGGTCTTCATGTCCTGCTCGCACATGGCTAATGTATCCTTGACCTTAGCATCGAACAACGCTGATGATTCGATAGGGGTGTTTAAAAAGGAAGACTTGAAAGAGTCCGTGAGGTCACAAATGCGCATTCAGGTGTGGCATCTCATAACTAGGCCTGCACCCGCAGCTCTAGCCATTCCTTTGGTTGTGTGGGACAGTAACCTCATGGACGAATTGTAGATTGACTCTAGGGTGGCAAGTTAGGAAGCAACTTTAGTACATGCCCTGTCCGAAACTTGACCCGCAAGGGTTCCAGTGAGCTTGGTGATGAGATCTCTCTGGAGCCTCGTAAAATGTGCCAAAAGGTTCAGAGACCTGACAACAAAGGTCGCTGATGCAAAAACTCACTTCCCTAACCTGTCCACTGCCTGGGTCTCTCTACTGGGTGGGTGAAAGCAGGATTTTCCTCCGCAAGGTCCTTTTTCATGGCCACCGCCATCACCATAGCATCTACTGGTAAACCTCTAGACCAATGCAGTTGATCCTCTGGAGGGGAGAGTATCTTATCTGATCTCCTGGGGATGGCCCCAACAGTGTCAGGGTTCTTCCATGCCCACTGCACAATGAGCTTGACCAACTCATCTGTGGGGGGGGGGGTTACCCAAGAAGTAAAGGGCTGAGAGAGGAAGGCCTGCAGGAATACGGATTTCCTCCAAGGAAGGATTGAAGGGCTTGCAGTCACTCCTCTGTTTCAAGATTTCCAGGATGTCTCCAAATGAGACATTGCCAGGGGGTGACTGTGGGGATCCTTCCCCATCATTGTAGTCTGTATCTTCCATGAGGGACTCCTCTGGGGAGTCCATGTGTTTCCTCTTACACGCCTGCTTCCGAGGGGGGGTTTCAATGTGAGCATCCGAAGAAGACTCAAAAAGGAAATACCCTGAACAGGGGTTTCCTGGGTCTTGTGCTCTTGGAGTCCAGGGAGGGTGGCCTTTGACAGCTGTGGCTCAGAGGGAACTGGTGGAATGACTGACACAGGAGGATTGCTTGAAGCAAGTACCCTCTCCATCTCCCAGAAAAAAAAGCAGGCCTGCCTGAACAGGAATGGGAGCCCGGAACCAAAGAAGACAATTTCGGAACCGGAGTCGCACCCCACTCCACATGGTCCACTCCCGGGGCAGATCTTCAAGCAAAACCGAGGTGGCAGTTACCCTTGGACCTGAAGATGGAACCAACAACACAACAGTAACCGTGGCCGGAACCCAGGGTTCCACCCCCCAAGCATGAGATTGAGGAAGGGTGGGTTCCGATGGAACTGACACCCAAAGGGGCCTCAAAGCCTCAGACACTGTCGTTGTCAGCTCCAAAGCAAGGGGTCCTCTCACACATGTCAGGAATATGAGCCTCGGAACCGTGGCATCCAAGGTAGGAGAGTATTTAGGGGTAATAGACCCAAAGTCAGAGTGGGATGGGGTCTAGGAAAATTTGTATTTCCCCTGGCGGGCAGCAGCTGATCAAAGAGGTGCACCACACCCAATTCTGAAAGGCTCCTGGTGGAACTTACCAAAGCCTCTGAGGGGGAATCAGGCCGGTCCAAAAAGGGGCTGTAGGCTTGTCCGGTAAATGGATCTGCAGACAGAGAGTACTGGGTCCATGGTGTATTAAAGAGCGGCACCGACACTTCAAGTTTGGAAACAGGTAACAAGGGAATGGTCGGAGCCAAGAATGGGCTCGGAGCCGAGGTCACAGCTGGAGTGGAGGTCAATAGCGGCTCCAAAACTGTTGTCAGAACCAATGTCTGAACAGAAACGAGGGATGTTGGTGCCGAGGTAGAGACAGACAAACTGGTCAGAATCGAGGTTGTAGTGGGCACTATAGTTGTTGGAGCCGGAACAGGCACTGACAAGGCGACCTCGGTATGAATCACTGGAGCCAAACTCGGAGCCGAGGAGGCAGTACGGTGCTCATTGGAAGTCTTGTGGGCATTGTGCTTATGGCTTTTGCCCCTATCACCATCTGGTGAAGAGGGGTCTGAACGAGGATGTTTCTTATTCACAGAAGGAAGGGATGAGACCTCCGACGCAAAAATAGCCTCCAAAAAAAGCGAAGGAAGCAGGCCCTTAAGGATCAACTTGTTTCGCCGTTCATTCAGCGTCCGCTGACTGAGGCTGGCACAAATATCACATGGCGGTTTCGTCGATAAATGCGGAACCCCCAAACAATACATACACTCTTCATGTAGATCCCTATTTGGGAGTTTACCACTGCAAGAAGAGCAGTGTTTAAACCCTGTAGTCCCTTTCTTTTCAGACATAACAGGAACACACACACACACACTAAAGTAGAAGAAAATGTAGAGAAAGAAAGAGAGAGGGAAATACCAACAATGATATTGGGAATACCACAAGGGTAAAAGGGTCAATATCAACAATGGTACGAAAGGAAATACCTGTGGGTAGATCTGAGTGAGAAAAACTAGAAGAAATTAGCAAACTAACAGGAAAAATTCACAAATACTTATAAAATTTTGAAAAATATAGCAGCTGGAGAGCTCAGTGAAACACTGCTATATGGCTGCATGGCAAACGAGATCTGGGGTAAATGAGTGAAGGACGTTGTGAGTAGTAGCTTAGCTCGAGAATTTTTGGTGCACGCAAGCTTGGTTTAAGGCTGACTCAGTTCTGAGGGCTCAGAACCGAACCCATCAGTGATGAATAGGAAGAACATTAACAACTTCAGATGAAGGCTTTTTTTACAAAAGTGGATACATTGTGATCAAAGGACAATTAATTGTCTGTATATAGGCTCCCAGTGCCTAATTATTGGATCAGTTTTTTTCAAGAGTGCAGTCAGTGTGATAGTTACAGGGAATGCCATTCTTGCTGAAGAACTTTGTTACATTTTTGGCATTTAATTTTAGGTCATGGTTTTGTTTACACTTATTTTTTTAGGAGAAGCCTTCTTTGAGGATTTTGGTGTGTTCTGGAAGAGTTTATGATGACACCAAGATTGCAGCCCTCTATAAAGGCAAACAGCACTAAAGAATGCAGTCTCAAGAATACAACATGATAACATCTGTGGAAGTATGGCATTCCAGTCTGTTAGGTACAAAAATTACAAGCTTAAATAAGATCCACTATAAATGATGGAAGCCAGATTACTGGCAAACATACTGCCCAAGACAAACTCCATGAATGCACAGATGTGAAGTTTTCAGTGAAAATCATTAAAACAGTATTCTGTTGTAGGGGGGCATTCACACAACCCAGCATACTAACTCAATGATTGCAAATCTTCAGAGAAAACAGATGAAACCTGTTATGAATAAAACATTGCCCACACTTTTGCTGTGTAGCACTAGAGCCAAAACAACATTAAATTATAAAAAGAACTGCTATTTTGGAGAACCCCTGCCTCAGTGCTTCTGAGATCACTGAATACTAGAGATATGGGGAATTTTCCTCTTTTCCTTGTATTAGGCTATCTTAAAGTTGGTATATTTACGTTAGTGAGAATGTGGGGGGGTATAGTCCCCAGATAAGTGGTGCAGTGGGGCCCACTCCTGCAAAACCACTTATTTTTGTGTTGGTTCATGTTTGGTTAGTCAGTTTTTGTTCAATTTGTTACAATGCAACAGACTTTGGGGAATTTGTGTTTCAGTGCTATCTCATGTACCCATATATATGTGTGTGTGTGTGTGTGTGTGTGTGTGTGTGTGTGTGTGTGTGTGTGTGTGTGTATGTATGTATATATATATATATTTATATATATATATATATATATATATATATATATATATATATATATACACACACACACATTTTTTGTATGTATGTGTGTATGTATACATAGATATACATATACATATGTTTGTCTCTGTCTGTTACAGCTGCTTGAGTCCATTGAGCAATGCTTAGTTTAACAATACATCTCACAGAAGCATATACAACGTAAATTTACTTTCCCCACCCCAACCCAGCAGTCCCGTGTACCCACAGACCACCCATCCACCTTGCTGATGTAATAATTTCTGTGGCTGTTACATCACAGGAAATATGGCAGTTTCCCCAGTATATAATGATTTATATGTTCAATGAATTGTTGGTATCTGAACTCTAACTACACCAGTTTCCCCTGAGTCATATTCATAGACATAGACACACGAGCAGAAATATATTTTAAAATATTTTTAGTCTTAATTATATTACTACTTTATTTGCCTTCTCTTACCTAGAAGATCTCACTGGTCATAGCTTGTTTGCAATGGAGACCCAGGAGGGAAAAAAAAAACAAATTACAGCCATTTGTACAAAGTGTATACTAAGTTAAGAGAAGCACACATTTTAAGGGACAATGCACTTTTATTCATAATAGTTTCACTGAGTTATATTCCATCGTATAAATTAGTATTTATTTTTAGTATTTATAGTAGTATAAATATCACCTCTGGTCTCCCCTGATAAAAGTCCAGTAGCCTAATGGGACTAACCTGGTGAATAAAGGATAAATAAATAAAATAAACAGTAATATGCATGTAAAGATCACATACTCATATTTCTTTAAAGCTGTTATAGAACACAGTTTAATTTTGCAAAGTTATGGTAGACTGACCACATAGACTGAATGCACTGTCTGAAAACTCCATACTAAATGCTGCTAATGATATCTTAAAATATCACATATAACAAATTCCTTTATTTTTATTAGCTCAGTTCCTTGGTGGATAGTGGGGCTGAATTCATACCTCTTAACTGTATAGATTTTTGCCCCATATTTTTGGACTGTTCCTCATAAAATCTGTGGTTTTATTGTAAATCATTGAAGATTGATGTCACTATATAATAATAAATAATGACAGACATTTGAGTTTCAGACTTTATACCTTTCAGAAAATAGTTAATTCAAAACCAGTTATTCTAGCAACTTTCTAAGTTTATAGGAGCAATATTTAAATTACTTTCCTATTTTTGGGCCTTTGTCTCCCCCATTTTAATTTCTTGCACTGAGAGGTTGAGAGGTATGGGGCTGATTAGTATTCAGATATGCTATGTTTTTGTCCTTTGTTGTAAGATATGATTTGCATGAAGAAAACTTAAAGGTGGCTAGCAGAACCCAGACTGAATTGAGGGGACTAGCCATTTAAATTTATTATCTAGAATACTGTTTTTTTTCCTGCTGAAGTATTTAATGTGCAGATTAATGTGAAGTAATGTCTACATTTGTTACTGGCTCTTAACAGTAGAAATGCTTGTTTGTTATTCTTAGTACTGTACACTGAAAAGGCAATCGCTTTCAATTGTTCTTACGACTGATGGGCAAACAGCATAGGCACTGATATTTGAAGTCATTGCAGTTACTGCATCTCCTGTTAACTTTAGAAGTAAAGGTTTTATCCAAAGGTTTTGCAGTCAGCTCACATCCTCATACTTTACTTATATTTGAATTTGCAGAACCATCCCTGCTTCTGATGGATCTGGGAATCTCTACAGGCTTTCTTGGTTAGTGTAATCATTGCAAGGCCAAATTTTCTGTTTTCTCATGCGTCCAGTGGGACAGCCTCATTTGCTCTCCACCTTCTTTTCAGTCCCTTGTATTTATAGTGCTCTATCCCTCTTACAGAAACTCTCACCCATATGAGTCAAGGAAGTTATAACATAAAGAAGGTCTCACTGCATGCAGGAAGACCTGGCAGTAGAAAGACATCTCATCCTGAACAGATTTTATGCCTTGATGTCATTCTTTGCTGGAATAGACTTTGGCTATCTCATGACCTTGACTAGGATTGAACAGGCATCTGAGACTAATCAGATAATAAATGGACGAATGAAGAAAATGATTAAATGCACAACCAGTGGTTTCAGTCCTTACAACTCTCAGACATATTCTTCAGACACCAACCTGATGTTTTCACACCTCATAGGAAGAAACCTCAAGGCATACAAAAACACTGAGGATTTGCAGGATGGACAGTGTAAGCAGCTTTTCAAACTACTGCCTCCTGTGCAGTAGCAGAACACACTGTATATCTGGTCAGCCCATTTCTGCTGTATGCTTTGTTAATAATGTCCTGTCTCCATTCTTCTGGTAAGAGATATTGGGAATAATTAAGTACTTATGTCCAGAACATACTGTGCTGTCAGTTTCTATCTTATGGATGCTGGAAGTTTTTTTCTGAAATAGAGATTACAGACTCATGGATAGTGATTTTAATCCAAATCATTTCCATAACAGGATTCCTGCTCAAACCAGATGCACCCTTCCTTTCACAACTGTTCAGTAAAAATGTCTATCGCACTTAGTGTTTGTGATATCCTACTCCTGGTTAAATAACACATGTCCTGCAGATTAGATGATTCCTCCTTATTGCCAGAAGAATATGTACCTAACTGACTAGCACTAAGGCCTTAACTGAGAGCACTAACTCTCTTTTGTGCTTTTCTGTTAACCCCAACACTACCCAGTAGCCTCTGCAGACTGATCAACAACTGACAAACCTAATTCCTACATAAATTTCTGCTAATGCAGATTTTTTACAAGGCTTTGTGCTAAAGCCTGTTCCTTTTTATTGCCATTCCTACAAAGCTGAGTCATACAACTGGCATCCCTGTCTTGACATATAACTAAAAGTCCAGGAAGAGTACACTGCTCTACTGTCTCATATCAAAAGGGATCTCTTTCCACTATTGATTTGTTAGTCTTGCAGTACTTTGAACTCCCACCTCTGTATCAACATCTAAAGTTGCAAAACAGTGAACAAGGGAGCAAGGTATCTCAAACTATCTTAAGCACAAAGTCTAAATGGCAGATATTGAATACTAGGATATGTGCACTGCCTTTTACTTCCTAATCAACACACTTGACAAATCTGCAAGACAAACACAGTACAAAACTGATTAGGAAAATAGGTGGGAGGTAAGCAGGGAAACCAGGGTGTCCCTCAAAGTAAGAAATTAAACATGAGCAGACTAGAAACTAAAGAACTCTGAAGAACACAGAGTGAGATTCACTTACTTTCATAATTTTAACAAACAGGCAGTTCACAGCCTCAAGGTATTGTTTTGTTTTTTTTTTATACAGAGAAAAATTATCCTTGTCTGTAACCCCTGGGAAACTTAAAAAAGAAATGAATAATTTGGCAACAAGTTTAGCTCTTGACTTCTTTGTTAATGAACCGGGGACAAAGGCCCCAAAGTCAAGGGCAATATTTAAATATTACTCTGACTCTCTTAAAGGTTTAAAAGAACAATAGGTTGTGCATCATTATATATTTTCTGAACAAGAAACTCTAATGTTTGGCATTATTGACTGACTGTAACCCCCAGTGATTTACTACAAAATATTTTTGTTTTTACAAGGGTTAAAGCAAAATGTAAGTCAAAATCATGGAGGGTCAAGAGGTACTCAGGAGGAGGAAAATCATTTATTTGCCACGGTTCTTTGAGCCCTTTCAGTTGTGACTTCAGAGCATGTTATTTCTGGGAGTGGTGTCAGAATGGAACTTATCTTGCAAACCCATTGACGCAACTCTCAAGTCACTTCTAACCTATGTCAAGCTAGACGTACATGGATGCCTCTGTTTCTACTTCAAAAATATAATGTATAATCTTTCAATCCTTTCTTAATGATTTTAGAAAAGATAGTAGTACAGTAGGTTCAAGAATAAATCTAGAAATATGAGCTACTGCCCGAATATCATCACAGTTTCCAACAGTACAAGAGAGTTATGGCAAAGCATTGGTTGCTGTCTTATACTCTGCTAGATAGCTCAGATGATACTCATCACTGATGCTGTGTTCATTGACATAACCAAATCCTTATGATCTTTTAATCACACCTTACTCCTTCGCATACTGGGTACTATAAGCTTTGAACCAGCCCTGTTCAGTAGTTTGCTAACTGACCAAATGGAAAGCATATTCAGTTAAACACCAAAGAGAGAATTTTTCACTCTGTTCACCTTTCCTCTTGTGTGCCGTATCTCATATTTAGACTTTGCATCCATTACATTTTCTGGCAACCATTTGAAGTCTTGGGACCTGCTTGGCCAAGTTCTGAGATATGCAGACTTATATATATATATATATATATATATAAGTCCAAGATGGCTATTTCTTGAAATATCCCCCTTTCTAGGATATATATCAATTCAGGTGTGTGGGGTACTTGACCCCCACATCATGAGAGGATGCCCCCCCAAACAAGTTTAAAGGACAATATCGATGCTCAATATTTGCTCTTCTCTTACATTTTCATCCTTTTTTTTTTTTTTAACAATCTTTGGACTTGGTAAAGGGAGTCTTGAAATTTCAATAAGGAACCAATTTTCCTAGCCCTAACTTGTGTTATTGCCATCCTTATCTATGAAACATTTATGTCTCCTAATACCACCAGCTCCAAATTTCAGAATGAATTTTCTGCGAGTAATGGCAGAATGACGACGCTTCATTTGATCAAGGCACTGATTTTTAGTACCTTTACCATAAATGACAAGGTCTTAAACACAGGGTCCACTACATCTCCTGGAAACGGTCCAGTACATCTCCTGGAAACCAGATGATATGAAACTAAACTGCTTTGCTCCATTATTGCAAAAAAATACAAGAGTACCCAAAAATACTACATGCTGTATTTATTTGCATAAATGTATCAGATTACTTAACAGTAAAAAGAATCCTTTACAAGATCAAGCCCCACAGTACCTTCAAATGATTTACCCCAGCAAATGCCCCTTTCACTTAAATATTCTCCCTGTGAGCTTGCAGCACCTTTTGGAAAAGGTAGTCGGCAAAACAGTGTTGTTTCTCTGGGAGACTTTGTTCTTGGATATAACAAAAGGACTTGCATTTTCTACATAGACATATTGCTTTTATGTAAAACAATCAGTCATGTACAACCAGTCATGTTTTTAAGCTATAAAACGTTTTAATCATGAGTGACACAGTGACCCCTGCATCAGTTTACAATTTAATATTGAGCTGCTTGGCAATCTGCAAACCAGCAGATACTTTTGAAATTGTCTAAATACCTCATTTACCACAGTATACATATGTGCAGTTACTCAGTAGTAAGGTCAGTGAAGAGCTGAAGTTTTGATAGAACTATTCCAGACAGTTTATTCAAGAAGCAGTGGTTGTATGTTATAATGGAATGTCAACACTCACTCATCTGTAATACCGTCATCAATTTATTTATTTATTTGGCTTTTTTGATGGAAATAGTCTGACTGTGCAAAACCCATTTTTTAGTGGATGCCTGGCAAGCAAAGCTCCATCAGAAGTACAAATATAATTGTATTTGCATTATGCATTATTGTTTCAGAGACATAGTAATTGCATAACAGAACTGCAGAAAGTATTGTTCATACTAATAAACTGCTTGAAGTATTTTTGTAACAGAAAAAATAGTATTAACTATATACTTTATAAGACTATGATATGTTTATTTCACTATTAACTAAATGTTCTAGATGTATTTTTTAAGAGACAAAACCTTGGCTGTGAGTCCTGTGCCTTACTTTACTGTATCCTATGAAATTAGGATATATTTGTTAGTATTGATGAAGAGATGGCTATCAGGAGAAATGGCAGGTGCAGTAAGATGTAGGATATGGTAGTAGAGATGTGGCTTTTGTATAACAGGACAGAGGTCAATATTACAGGTAGGATAGAATGATAGGCTTAGTCTCAGAAAGCAGAAAGGCTAGGCGAGAGAGGAAAATATAATAGGACCATAGGATGATAGGAGGTTACCAGGCTATTGGCCCTAAGGCCTCTACAAGCCTAGCCATGTTATACCCTTGCTCCACTATGGACCAAGATATATAGTCTATGTCTGTGCATGAATCTAAGATCAACACTGGCTGCCCCTATCTAAGAGGGACATAGGTGAAACCCCCGGTGAAAATGTATGGTTTCCCATCCAAATTCTCCAGGTTACACTTAGTGTCATTGAGGAGCTCTGTTTTACATGAATTGGGAGTTTGTTCCAGAGGAGTTGCAGCCTTTCGGAGATGTGTCTTTCCAGCATGTCCTGTTAATATTGCAGGCTAGTTTAAGATCCATAGAGTGAGTGAATCTTGTAGCACTGGATATGTAGATGTGCAGCAGATTCATCGAGGCAGGGCCTGTGACTGCTCTGTAGGCCAGGCACAAGTCTCCTGTAAGCAATGTAAATGATACTGAGTAAAGTGATAGGGCCTTCAGTC
The DNA here is from genome assembly GCF_019279795.1 of Protopterus annectens. NCBI lineage: Eukaryota > Metazoa > Chordata > Ceratodontiformes > Protopteridae > Protopterus > Protopterus annectens. The sequence continues at coordinate 140,716,830 of NC_056743.1, read as the reverse complement.
TGTCCATGTAGATCATGTGTTGTAGGCCTTTAATTTTATTAGTGAGAAACCTTTGAGGTCTCTCCAGATGCTGCAGATGTTTGGTAAGGTACATATAGAAGGGAGCACTGATCTAATGAGAGCCGAGTACAGGGAAGTTATAACCTCCTTAGCTTTGGATCCAATAGCCTTGCTTATGAAATGTGCAACATAGAAGGCATTCCTTACTACTGTGGACAACTGATGATCAAAATTACGGCTGCTATTTACTTGTGTTCCTAAATCTCTCACCATTGGGGGGGGGGTATTATTAATGCTGTAATAAGCAGGGGTTTCTTCTCTGAGAGTGAAGAGATTGCTCAGCTGTTTTGCTAACTAATGTTTTACACCATTTAATAAGCAACCTGGGATGTTGTCCAGTCCCATAAAGGCTGTGTTTTTGTCCTTGGAGAGTGTGGCTATGATCTGCTCTCTGAAGATTACTAGGCAGAAGACTGGAGTCAGGTACTTTATGGAGTATGATTGGGGTGGAGACAGGAGGGTGAAGTGTTCTCCTAACTTGTCCACTAGTAGGTTGGTAATGTCCTCAGGTTCAGAATAAGTGTACCATCCACAGCTAGTTTGGCGCAAAGCTGGGCATTCCCTTTTAGATTTAGGATGTAGTTAAAGAATGTTTTGTGATTTTCCTTAAGTAGGGTTGCTATCATTTCATAATTAGCTTTAGAGGACTTTACAAGATGTCTAATCTGTTTGTTTATGCTTTGGAGGGAGTTCTTCCTTTGCAGGGACCATTCCCTCTTGTTTTTTGATAGAAGTTTCTTTTTTCTTATTGTATAAACTATTTATGCTGGATGTCCACCAGAGTGGCTTATTGTTTCATGAAGATCTTGATTTGATCCCTTCTGGTACGGCTCATTCTATGCATTTATATAGGTATCTATACAGGACATGTGTGTACACCACAGTATAGGGGTCATTGCTGTCAGTGTGACAGGGGTATTAAACTACTGATTCCATCACTCAGAAGGCTATACCTTGCTTTGTAGAAATGTTTTAAACTTTTTTGCTCCTGATGGTGGGTCAGTTGTGAATGTTAATTTGAACAAGATTGATTTATGATCAGACTTTACCAGGGAGGGCTCCACACATGTGGTGATGCAGCAATCCCCCATGATAGTGAGGACTATGTCAAGGAAGTTAGACCCCCTTGTTGGTGTGCTGACTATCTGCTTCAGCGCATTTGTTTTAACAAAGTCCAGGAAACTTTGGGGAAGTACATTTGTGCTCATTTATATGTTACTAAATCAATGTAAGGATAGCTAGTCACCCATGACCAGGGCATTTGGTACTGAGAATGACTCAAGTAGGTCCAGGTACACTGTGTGTTTTTTATGGTTCATGGTGGGGGGCGTTTCCTACAGTTAGTTGGACTTGGAGAAACTCTAGGGCATCATATTGTTTAACCAGTCTAGAGGTGTACCTGTCTTTAATGAAGACAGATACTCCCCATCCCTTGTTTTGTTTCACATTCATTTTGTGGTTTGATCATAGGTTCATAGGTTGGTACTGGGCTATCTGCCTGAAGGCATATATTAGCCCAGACACATTGTGCAGTATTCACCACCCCTTTACTAGTTCCCTAGACCCTTGTACTAGCAGCTAGTACCCTTGGCCCCTATCTAGTAGTGCTGTTGGTGTGTTCCCCGGTGTGAACTTTCTGTTACCCATCCACTCATCAAGGTTCCTCTTGAAGAGTGATAGTGAGGGACTCTGTCTTATGTAGATCGGGACCCTGTTCCATAGTAAGGGAAGTCTCTGCGAAGGGAATCTATCCCTCCAGCATGTTCTATGCATTGTTGTGTTGAGGTTTATATCCCTAGAGCGTGTAGCTCGAGTAGATTTGGTTTTGCTAAGATGGAGCATGTTCAACAATTCTGGGTTGGACATGGCTCTGTACGTTAGACAGAGATCGCCTCTGAGAAAGCGGTATGCAACAGAGAACAGTCTTAGCTTTTTCAATCGTGCTGCATAGGGCAACTGTTTGAGGCCAGTAATCCTCTTGGTTAGGTACCTTTGTGGTCTCTCCAGCTGCTGGAGATGTCTAGCCAGGTACATTCCAATTGGTGCATTGTACTCAGTAATGGGTCTGATGAGGGAAGAATAGAGGGGCACCATTATATCCTTAGATCTTGATGCAAACCCTTTCGTGATCAGATGGATCACATAGAAGGATTTTCTAACCACTTTGGCAACATGGCTATCAAAGGAAAGCTGACTATCTACTTGGGTCCCTAGATCCCTTATTTCTTCTTCAGATTTCAGGGAATTACCTCCTATGTTGTAGTTTGCGGGTACTCTGTTTTTTCCAAAGGAGATTACTATGCATTTTTTTTGCATTTAGCTTGAGACCATGGCTTTAACACCATGCATCAGTCTCATTTAGGCCCTTCTGGAGGATCTCCATGTCAGCCGGTGACTCTGTTATAGCACCCAGTTTGCAGTCGTCTGCAAACTTAGTCAGCCACAGCCCTTCCGTGCTTGCCTGTACTTCTGAGAAGTATATGCCAAACAGGAGGGGCCCCAGGACAGAGCCCTGAGGCACACCACTCATTACTGGTCTGGATTCGGACATAGATCCCACTACTCTTACTTTATGGGATCTGTCTGAGAGCCAGTTTGCAATCCATCTTGTGATGTAAGGGTTTATGCCCAGGCTGGTGAGCTTATCAATAATGCCTGAATGGGGAATGGTGTCAAATGCTTTAGCAAGGTCAAGGTAAGCCATGTGTACCTCCTTTCCCTTATCTATAGCCTGAGTAACTGTCTCAAAGAAATCCACCAGGTTCAGAAGGCATGATCTGCCCTTGACGAAGCCGAACTGTGTGGGGTCCAGCGACTGGAGGTTCCCAATCTCTCCATTTATGAGTTCCATAATGATTAGCTCCATAGCCTTACAGATCAGACTGGTCAGGCTTATTGGTCAGTAGTTCCCAGAGTCAGTTGTGGCCCCACCCTTGTGTAGCGGGACCACCATTGCCGTGCACCATTCTATGGGCACATATCCTCTGGAGAGGCTGAGACTGAACAGGGTATTAAGATGCGGGGATAATTCCTTTTGGAGCTCGCGTATGACACAGCCTGGGACACCATCTGGTCCCATGGAGGCAGTGTTTTTAGCTTTAGATAGAGCCTTGTTAACCAACAACATGTGGAAGGCATTATAGCCCTGCATGGCTAGGGTAATCTGTGAGGCTATGAACCATGTCTCTAAGACTGCACCGACATCAGCATCTTCAGGATGAGAAGTGCTTCAAGTGAGTGCTGTTTCTGATTTAGAGTCCTAGCATTTAGTAGCATAACTCTGAGTTTATTTCTGGAGGATATTTTTACCTTGGAAATTTTGTTCCACTGATATTGCCTAAAAAAAGGCGCTATGGGGGAGGCAATTACCATTGCCAGCAACCTAAAACCTAGAGGTGACAGGTGAAGACCATCTCTGGTAAAGCAGCATGGTCTGTCGACCATATCATCCCAGGCTGTCAGGTTTCTGGATCCCATTGGATTGATACCAGAAGCTAAGCCAATTGTTGAAGTTGGTCATTTTTTTTTTGTATTGTGGCATCATACTGGGTGAGGGAAGAATGCTGCTTAGGGCAAAGGACATGCCTGTCTGGGGCACATAATCAGAAAGCCCCATCATGTCTCTGTTCATATAGTTCAGTAATGTATATATCAAGTCATACACTGCAACATGGTCTATGACAAAGAGTGTGTGTATGATTTGGTGGATCCTGGCATCAGACAGACTGTGACCTTCTCCTTGTCCAGCTTTAGTGAGAGGGACATCTGTGTGTGTCATTATGGAGTTGTCTATGACCAAGACATTTGGTTTAGATGTATTTTGCCTTGGGGGCTTATTGGGTGAGACACTGATCATAGGAGGTTACTAGGCTATTGGGCCTGAGGCCCTTAAATGCCTAGCCAAGAATTTAGCCCATGTTCCAACAAGTCAGCACCCTATGCCACTGTCCAGCAATGACACAGGTGGAATCTCAGGGTCTATTTTCTGTTCCCCATCCAGTTATTCAGGTTGCGCTTATAAAGGGTTAAAGAGGTACTCTGCTTTATGTGGAGAGGGTGTCTATTCCACAAACAGGCGAGTCTTTGTGACACAAATCTGTCCTGCCAAGAAGTCCTATTGATGTCACAGACCAGATTGAGGTTGCGTGTGCAGGTTACTCTAGTGGAGCTTGACTTGAGGATATGCAGCAGTCCCATCAGGGTGGGGTCTGAGATTGCTTTGTATGCCAGACAGAGGTCACCTCTGAGGAGTATGTAGGAGACTGAGTAGAGGGACAGGGCTTTTAGCCTATCCATGTAGGGTAGATGATTGAGGCCCTGGATTCTCCTGGTGAGGAAGCTCTGTGGTCTCTCCAGCTGCTACATGTGCTTTGTGAGGTATATGCCAAAAGGGGCATTGTATTCAATAATAGGGCTTATAAGGGAAGAATACAAGGATGTTATGACCACCTTGTCCCTGGATGAGATAGCCTTACTAATGAGGTGGGCCATGTAGAAAGCTTTCCATACAACGGAGTCAATATGGTGGTCAAAAGTCAGTTTGCTATCAACCTGGGTTCTCAAGTCCCTCACAGCTGATTGTGTGCTTAGGACCTTATTATCAAATTAATAATTTGTGGGGATGTCACTCTCCCCCACAAAGGGTGATGATGCATTTTTTGGCATTCAGTTTGAGGCCATGTTTCTGTCACTAGTCATTTGTTTGGGTGATAACCTCTTGGAGGCTGTCCACATCACTAGGAGAATTGATGGCAGCACCCAGCTTGCAGTCATCTGCAGACTTGGTCAATCATAGCCCACTATATTTGGCCTGCACCTCCAAGAAGTATATCCCAAACAGCAGAGGCCCCAAGACCGATCCCTGGGGTACACTGCTTGTTACGGATTTACTACTTGAGGTGGGTTCAACTATTTTGACTAGGTGGGTTCTATCAGTGAGCCAGTTTGCTACCCATATGGTAACATATGGATTGATGCCTAGTTAAGAGAGTTTATCTATTATACCTGAGTGGAGAATAGTATTGAAGGCTTTGTTCAGGTCAAGATAGGCAGTGTGCACCATCTTCCCCTCATCTTTGGTGTTGGTGACTGTCTCAAAGAAGTCTACCAAATTTAACAGGCATGACCTCCCATTGACAAAACCAAACTGTGTGGGATTAAGTGCCTCAAGGTTGCCAATGTCCTTGTTAACAAGGTCCGTGATAATCCGTTCCATGGCCTTGCAGATCAGGCTAGTTAGGCTGATGGGTCTATAAATTCCTGGATCTGTGGGCACTCCACCTTTTTGCAAAGAGATAACAGTGGCTGTCCTCCACTCAGCTGGGACAAAGCCATTACTCAGGCTTTGTTTGAATAGGGTACCTAATTCTGCTGCAAGGTCCTGCCTGAGTTCATGTAGGATGTAGTCTGGCATGTTATTGGGTCCCAATGAGGCTGTATTTTTTGCCTTTGAGAGGGCAGTGATGACTTGCTCCCTAGAGATGAGGGGAGGGGGTCAGGTAGTGGGGATGTCCTATTTTACTGATGGGGTGGACAGAGGAGTGAAATTTTCACTGAACCTGTCTGCCAGCAGGTTGGCTACATCTACAGGGTTTGTGTATATGGTGTCCTTGACCATCAGTTCTGAGCAGATCTGCGTCCTTCCCTTGAGACTGCGGACATATGTGAAGAAGGCCTTATGGTTGTCTGTAGTAGATGTTTCCAGTTTGGACTCAGAGTTTGCTTTTGAGGATTTCACTATTGCTCTTATTTGCTTATTCAGGCTAAGGAGTAATGGCTTCCAATTAAGCACCTGCTCCTTCTTAGTCTTGGACAGCATTTTTTTCCTTTTATTATAGACTTTATTTATTGTAGAAACCAAACAGGTTTACTTTTCCTTGAGGAGGAGGATTTCATCCTGTCTGGTATTCCTGATTCTATGCAGCTATATAAATGCTCATATAGTACTTTGATGTAGGTTTGGACATATTTTCCAGTTCCTATGGAGGGGGAGGGAGCTGTGAAGCTGTTTATACCTTCCCTCAGGAGGTTGTAATTGACTTTGGAGAAGTTTTTTTGTTTGACCCTAGCTAGGGGGGAGTCTGGGGAGATAGTGACTTCGAAAGTGACTACTTTGTGGTCTGATCTTACCAGGGATGATGACACTGTGGGGATGCTGCAGTGGTTACTCATGTTGGTTAATACCAATTCCAAGATAATTTTCACCTCTTGTGGGGGTGTCAACCAACTGGTCCAAGGCATTTGCATTGACGAAATCAAGGAATCTCTGGGCATTTGTGTTTTGGCATGAGTATTTCTTCCAATCTATGGCTGGATGGTTAGAGTCGCCCAGTATCAGGGTAAAGGGTTGAATTTTGATAGATTTGAAGAGGTCCAGATAGGTGGAGTGGGCATCTTGAGTCAGAGTTGCAAGCATATAGCTAGCTATGATTTGAAAAGGGGTCTTGTCAATTGTTAACTGCAGCTGGAATGTTTCCTGTGCATCATACTGTTTGACCAGCATAGAGGTGTGTGTCTTATACATATTGCAACTCCACATCCTTTTGTTTTGCTGCCCATGGTTAGATAGGATGAGTAACCTGGTATGGCTTGGGTGCTCTCCACAGCTTTGAATGAGGTTTCTGTGACTGCACAAATGTCAGCTTCTTCCAGGGTTAAAAATGCTTGCAATGAATGCAGTTTCATGTTTAGACTCCTAGCATTTAGCAGCATGACCTTTAATTTATGTTTTGATGAAATGTTCATGTTGGCAGTCTTGACCTCATGAATGGCATTGCCTAAAAAAGGCACTATGGGGGAGGCAAGAGCCTTTACCAGGAGCCTGAAGCCCGAGGGGGACAGATGCAGGCCATCTCTGGCAAAGCATCATGGTCTGTTGATCATGTCATCCCAGGCTCTCAGGTACTGGATCCCCTTGGAATGACATCAGAAACTGAGCCAATTGTTAAAGTCAGTCATTTTCTGTTTGTATTGAGTCATCATTGTGGGTGACGGTAGAATGCTGCTTAAGGCTAGGAACATACCTGCCTGGGACACACATTCAGTGAGCTCAATCATTCTCTCTTCATATAGCCCAAGGAGGTACGTCTCAAGTCATTCACTCCAACATGGACTATGACAGAGTCATAAACAGTACCTGTTGAGAGACCTGAATGCATTGTTGATATGGAGGATTCTGGCACCCAACAAACAACTAACAATGACTTTCTCTTTATCCGGCCTGTTGAGGAGCACATCTGTGTGTTTCACAGTGGAGTCTCCTATGTCTAATGTGCTGGGTTTACGTTTAGGCTTTAGTGCCTGTGAGACCCAGGTGTGTGGACTATGTATGATGTGGTGGACAGTGAATTTCATGTGTGTTTGTGCCTCGGAGGTCTTATTTGTCTGGATATGCTTTTGGTAAGGACCTCCGCATATGTGGGGGTGTGGGTGGTGTTTGAGGTATGGTGTTCATGTTCGTGATGCTTGTGTTATAATCTGTAGCGGGTGCTGTTGGAACTGTAGTGCATGCAGAAGGTTTGGGATTGGGAGGTATTTTCTCTTTTGATATATTTCTAGTGAGTACCTCCATATATGTGGGTTTATATGTTGTTTGCTTGGTATGTGTAGAGGTGAAGTGTGGGTACTGACAACCTGAGTGAGAGAGAATTGATTCCAGATATATAGTATAGATAGATCTCTCACATATTGTACTTGCATGTTTTAGGAGTAGTTGATTGTCTGTATACATGATGCAATTGCTACATTGCCTCAGGATGCCCATGACAATCAGGCGGGCTGGAGGAATGGTGGGAAACTGACCTTCCATTATGTCAGGTGTATTCTGTAATAAATGGTGGACAGTGTGCTAGGTGGTCCAACAAACCCCAACTCAGATGGGTCCTTGATTACACTCTTCTGCCACAAGGGTGCAGGAGGGCCCTCTTAATGTAAGATGGCTGGCTTTAGTACTCAGAAAATGCCAAACAGTCTAGATTCAACAAGTTTGAATTTAGTCTACGCTATAAATCATTCAAATACTGTAAATAGGCAGTGCAGAAAACACAGTCACAATCAATAAAAAACAGTTTAAAGTAGGCAGCAAAATAGTTGCAAACAGTTTAAACGTGCAAAGAAGTTTATAAAAATACGCATTTCTCAGTAGAATTTACTGTGGATGCCTTGGATTTCTTTCAGATTGACTTCAGAACTCTGGCTAATGATGCCAAATTCTGAGCAGCCCTGGTAGACTGAGCACAAACCCCAGCAAATGTTGTGTTTAAATAGCAGCTATTACCAAACAGTCTAGATTCAAGCATGTCTAAATCTAGCCTATGCTATACATTGTTCAAGTACTGTAAATAGGGAGTGCAGAAAACACAGTCACAAACATACCTCTCAACTGTACTGAATTCCTTGGTATTTCCCAGTTTTGGGCTCAAAATAATATGGAGCCATGAATTCCTGATTGGCCTCTTTAAATCCTGAAAAAAAAACACTGAGATGGCGCCATCTTCTAATTTTAGAGGACCATGCTTGCACACCAACACAGATGTAAACTCAATCTGCACTGCAACTCTTAATAATGTAATCTGAAGTTGTTAATCTTCATCCTATTCATCACTGATGGGTTCGGTTCTGAGCCCTCGGAACCGAGTCGGCCTTATACCAAGCTTGCATGCACCAAAAACTCTCAAGCTAAGCTGCTACCCACAATGCCCTTTGCTCAGTTACCTCAGATCTCATTTGCCACACAACCATATAGCAGCGTTTCACCGAGCCCTCCAGCTAAGTGATTTTTCTGATACATTTACAAGTTTTGTAAAAGTTTTTTCCTGTTTATAGTCTGTTCTTGATATCTATATTGTTTCAGCTCTACCAATAGGTATCTCTTTCTTACCATTGTTGGTATTTTTTAACTTTCTACCCTTGTGGTATCTTGTTACCATTGTTGGTATTTCCTCTCTTTCTTCTTCATTTCCTCCACTTTTCCTCACTCTTTCCCTTTTGCGTGAGAGTGTGCTCTGGGATGTCTGAAAAGAAGGGAACTACTGGGTTTAAACACTGCTCTTCTTGCAGTGGTAAACTGCAAATTGTGGCTTCCATGAGGAGTGTGGGTACTGTTTGGTGGTTCTGCATTTGTCGGCAAAACCCTCGTGTGATATTTAAGCTAGCTTCAGTCAGCAGACACTGAATGAGCATCATAACAAACTGATTTTGAAGGGCCTACTTGCTTCGCCTTTTTCGGAGGCTATTTCTGCAACAGAGGTCTCATACCCTCCTTCTGTGGACAAGAAACGTCTTCGCTCGGACCCCTCTTCACCGGCCGGTGACAGAGGTAAAAGTCATAAACACAAGGCCCATAAGTATTCCTCAGAGCACTGTTCTGCCTCCTCAGTTCCGACTACTACAGTGGCTCTGAGCTCGGCTCCAGCAATGCTTACCGAGGTCACCTCATCACCACCTACCCCGGCACCAATGACTACGGTGCCATCTACTGCCTCGGTTTTGATCAGCTTATCTGTTTCTGTCTCAGCACCAGCGCCCATTTCTCCTACAATATCAGTTCCAACAACTGCCCCGGAACTGTTTGTGTCATCCACCCCTGTTTTATCTTCAGCTCCAAGCCCGTTCATGGCTCCAACCATACCGTTGTTGAAACCTACGGTTCCGGTATCAGTTCTAACTGTATTGTCGGTCCTGACTTCAGCTCCGAGGTTGACTACCACTCTGAATCTGCTTGAAGCTCCGTCCCCGGGGGTGGACTGTCTGGAGCGGGGTGTGATTTTGTCTTCTTCGGTTCTGGGCTCCCACTCCTCTTCGGCCAGGCCCACTTTCTGGGTGATGGAGAGGGTACTTGCTTCTAGCAATCTTCCTCCGTTGGTTATTCCCCCAGTTCCTTCTGAGCTGCAGCTGTCAAAGGCCACCCCCCCCCAGGACTCCAAGAGGACAAGGCCCAGGAAGCCTCTATCCAGTGAATTTCCCTTTCTGAGTCTTCTTCGGATGCTCCCACTGAAGAACCCCCTCAGAAATGGGTGTGTAAGAGTTAACACATGGACTTGCCAGAGGAGTCCCTCACAGAAGATATGGACTATGATGATGGGGAAGAGTCCCCACTGTCACCCCTTGATGATGTCTCCTTTGGAGACATCATGGAAATCTTGAAACAGAGGGGTGACTGGAAGTCCTCCAACCCTTCCTCAGAGGAATCCGTATTCCTGCAGGCTTTTTGCTGTCGGTCCTCTACTTTTTGGGTGACCCCCCCCCCCCGCCGATGAGTTGGTTAAACTCATCGTGCAATGGGCATGGAAGAACCCTGACTCCATTGACACCATTACCAGGAGATCAGACAAGGTACTCTCCCCTCCAGAGAGGATCAACCCCATTGGTCTAGAGGTTTGCCAGTGGACGCTATGGTGGTGGCAGCAGCCACAAAAAAGGATCTTGCAGAAGCGAGTCCTGCTGTTCACCTGCCCAACAGAGAGTCCCGGGCATTGAACAGGTTAGGGAAGCGAGTTTTTGCATCAGCGACTTTTGCAGTTAAGTCTTTGAACTTTTTGGCACATTTTACGAGGCTCTAGAGAGATCTTATCTCTGAACTCTCCAGAACCCTCGCTGGCCAAGTATCGGATGGAGCACGAGATAAAGTTGCTTCCCAACTTGCCACCCTAGAATCAGTATCTAATTCATCCATGAGGTTGCTGTCACATGCAACAGAAGGAGCAGCTAGAGCTGCGGGTGCAGGTGTAGTCATGAGATGCCACGGCTGGATGCCCATTTGTGACCTCGCGGACTCCTTCAAGTCTTCCTTTCTAAATGCCCCTATCGAGCCATCAGCTCAGTTCGGTACTAAGGTCAAGGATACATTAACCAGGTGCGAGCAAGATGGGAAGACCTTGTCTGCTGTTGGCTTATGCTTTTCCAAACCTCAGCATTCCTTTTCCAGGAATCAGAGGAACGGGAAGACGTGGCACAAGAGGTCTCAAGGTCCTTTCCGAGACGCATGTGGTGAGGACTCCTCCAGAGGCAGAGTGGGGTCCCAATAATGGAAGACATCCCTTCACAGGGGGTCCCCAGAACCAGGGCTCCAGAGATCCTTTCTTGGGTAAACTGTATCAGCACTCCTGAGGTGCTGCCCGATTGCTTTCCTCTGGAAGCATTTGGGGTGCATTTTTCTCTGAACCAAGCTGCCTGGCTTTCCATTACAAATGATCAGTGGGTGCAGAGAATCATTACCAGAGGCTACCATATTCCCCTAATAGCTTATCCAAGACCTCCAAAATCCTTTCCTGATGTTCCACCCAGTCAAAGGGTGGAGGCAGCTTCCAAAATATGAAAGCTATGTCAGAAACGAGCCATCCAAAAGGTCCCACTAGATCAGTGTGGATCAGGGTTCTACTCAAGATTCTTTTTGGTGCCAAAGAATACAAAGGACTGGAGGCCCATTCTTGATCTCAGTCAACTAAACAAATCGGTAGTTCAGACCAAATTCCGCATGGTCATGATTCAAACCATCCTCCCCTTTCTGCAGGAGGGTGTGTGGTTGTGCTCAATAGATCTTCAGGATGCGTATTACCATATTAAGATGGACAAGCATTCCAGGAGCCTCCTTCACTTCTGGTTGGGAGCCAATCACTACCAGTTCAGAGCTTTGCCTTTTGGTCTCTCGATGGCCCCCAGAGTGTTCATGAAATGCTTTGCAGTGATAACAGCTCATCTGAGACTCTAGGGATTCCAGGTGTTTCCATACCTAGACGATTGGCTCCTCTCCGCCCCCACCAAGCGTCTTCTGGTCAGGGCCCTCCGCTACAACCTGGTTCTAGCTGAGTCACTAGGCATCACCATACATTGGGAGAAATCCAACCTTCAACCCTCACAACAACTGGAATTCATAGGGGCAATATTCAACACTCAGTCAAGCCTGATCTCACTTCCTCTCCATAGGCTTCAGAGACTAAGGGCACAAGTTCAAGTGATACTCTGTCGTAGAAAGGTGTCTGTGAGGGAAGTCCTCCAAGCCTTGGGATCTATGGCTGCAGCCATCCCTATAGTTAAATTAGCCAGACTACACATGAGATTACTACAATGGCTCCTTCAGGCCCAGTGGATATCCAGTCTTCACCCCCAAGCTCACAGATTCTCATCACCAACACTTGCAAACTAGATCTCCTCTGGCGGATGAGTACAGACAAAAATCTTTGGTGTCGCACCTTCCAGTCTCCCCAGCCCAGCACCATGGTGACCATGGATGCTTCCCTGATGGGGTGGAGGGGCCACTTCCAAGGAAAGTCAGTCCAAGGCACGTAGTCTGATGTAGAGGTCAACTTGCATATCAATGTCCTGGAGTTAAGAGTGGTGCTATTGGCATTGCAAGCTTTTCACCCACTCATTTCATCCGGAACTATTGTGGTCCAGTTGGACAACATGTCCGTGGTGTGGTACATAAACAAACAGGGAGGGACCAAATCTTACCCCCTACGCTGCAAAGCCATGAGAATCTGGTAATAGGTGATAGCTTCCAACCGCTTTCTTATTGCAACGCATATCCCGGGGAGCTCCAAAGTGATTGCGGACAGGCTGAGCAGATGCATTCTTCATCCACATGAGTGGTCTCTCAACCTGAGTGTGGCAGCGGAAATTTTCAGCCGTTGGAGCCAGCCATGCTACGACCTTTTTGTCTCTCCCTTAAACACAAAATGCAGCAGCTACTTTGCCCTCTTTCCACCCCTCGGGGAGTCACAGAGAGACGCTTTGATCCACGATTGGCCCACGGGTCTCCTTTATACTTATCTTCCAATTCCTCTAATTCTCCTTGTTCTAAGGAATGCTATTCGGCTGAGAAGCAAAGTGATGCTCATTGCCCCATTCTGGCTTCATCAAGTGTGGTTTCCCTTCCTTTGACCTCATCTGTTACAACCTGCTTGGATCCTAGACACTCGTCAGGACCTCATATCTCACCAACAAGGGCCGACTCCCCGGAATCTGTCCACTCTCAAGCTGACAGCTTGGTTTCTCCACTTCCGTTAGTTGCCAGGCAGGAAACTCGCTCCTCACCCATCCGTGATATTATCTTGGCCTCTCATAAACCATCCACCAGGAAACTTTACAGGGACAAATGGAAAAGATTCTCTATCTGGTCACATAATCAGAAGCTAGACCTGTTCTCAGTCCCCCCCTGTAGCCACTATTCTTCATTATCTGGCTGAACTGTTCGTCAATGGGGTCTCAGCTTCCACCATTCGAGTCCATCTAGCAGCTATTTCCAACTTCCATAATGGGTCAGATGGAGTGCCACTTACTTCCTCTCTCCTTTGCAAGACGTTCCTCAAGGGTATTTTCCACAGCAGGCCTCCCATCAGACAGCCGGTGGAGGCATGGAATCTGTCCTGGGTTCTGCAGTCTCTTTCTCTGCCCCGTTTTGAGCTGGCTGTGACATGTGATCTAAAATTCCTGTCATGGAAATCCTTATTTTTGGTGGCTATAACTTCAGCCAGAAGAATTTCTGAATTACAAGCATTATGTATGAAGAGCCCTAATCTGATCTTTCATAAGGACAGAGTATCACTTCGTACTAACCCATCCTTTCTCCCCAAAGTGGTTTCTGATTTTTTGATTAACCAGTCCATTGAGCTCCCTGTGTTCTTCCCAAATTACTCTAACAAGGGCGAATACTGCCTACATTCCTTGGATGTTCATAGACAATTACGTTTCTATCTGGACAGAACTAAATCCTTTTGCAAGTCGGACCAGCTTTTCATTTCCTTTGTGGGTTCTAGAATGGGAGGCACAGTATCAAAAGTTACTTTGTCTAAATGGCTCCAGGATTGCATTGCCTTCACATATTCACTTACGAATTAATCTAAGCCCGGCCAAATCAAAGCTCACTCAACTAGGGCTATTGCAGCATCTGTTGCCTTCCACTCTAGTGCCTCCATGGATGACATTTGTGCAGCTGCCATTTGGGCAAAGCCCCCACACTTTTATCAAGCATTACAAATTGGATCTGATCTCCAGGGGAAGAGCAGCCCTTGGTTCAATGGTTCTCAGGAATGTTTTCCATAAGGGCCATCCAGGTTCTTCAAGTAGCTGGGGACTCTGTCCCATCAGTGATGAATAGGAAGAAGATTAAGAACTTCAGATAAAGAAGTTATGTCTTACCATAATGTTCCATCTGAGTTGTTGATCTTCTTCCAGTCAGCACACCCTCCCACCGACCCCCTCCTAAGGTTCCTAGCGGATCTTCTGGGTTTTTGTGATGTATTAGGGTTTCTGGGCAGAGATGGCCTCTGACTTATTTCTTCTTCTGTATGTTGCATGCAAACTCGATCTGAGGTGACTGAGCAAAGGGCATTGTGGGTAGCAGCTGAGCTCGAGAGTTTTTGGTGCACGCAAGCTTGGTATAAGGCCGACTCGGTTCCTAGGGCTCGGAACAGAACCCGTCAGTGATGACTGGAAGATGATCAACAACTCATATAGAACATTATGGTAAGACATAACTTCTTTTTATCTCTGTCTTTTGTAACAATATTTCTGCAGTGTAAAGAGGTGGGGAGTGGGAGAATAAACGATATTAGAGAAACCTCAGGTTTTCAGTGAGCCTTAAAGGAGCAAAATATTAAAAGAAATAAGCCAATAAAAAACTGAAAGCATGTGTGCACACTATTTACAATTTAAGCTACTGTTAACCTTTTTTGTTTTGTTATTTCTTGCAGTGCAGACCTGCTACTACACTTGGAAAGCTATCTGTAAGGCTGAGGCTATATTGTCACTCGGTCTCTGTCTAGCCATGAAATGTATTTTTTTATCGCTATTTTTAACAAGTGCTTTCTCCACTTTCCCATGAAAGAATTGTGATTGTGTATTCCTTGACAGTGGATTGTGAAATATGTCTCAGGCAACCTAGTGGATAGGGAATGTATTAACAAGGTAATGCATGTATAAGATCAGTCATGAAATTGAGTGAGGTTTTGGAGGTGCTTAAGCACTAAGGTATGATGATGTGCATGTTACCATAGAAATGATCCATGGAAGGAGTGTAAGTTGTCATGAGATCTTAGTCTCATACGGTTAAGGTTTGCCCTTAGAACCAGATTATCTTGCCATTAGGGAGTAAATCCCACCATGGTCCGTGCACTGATACACGTCCATTCTTGCCATATGATGACACTTTTTTATAAGTTTGCAGTTTTAAGTCTTTTGAAGATGCTGTTAGGTTTCTGACTGCAGCTCTCATAGTAAGCGTATGCTTTTGTTAATAGCCGTTTGATGGGATGGTATGGCCAGCAATGTTGTCAGTTATTACTTTTTTATTTGTTTTGTGTGTGCAAGGCCATTGAGGTTATACATCTGAATAATCGAGGATGTACGAACACAAGAAGACAGAAAGAGAGAGGGAGAGAGAGAGATAGAGTGGAGTTAGTTTCATTGTAAAGTGCCTTTATTTTAGAAATGCAAATCATTCTTTTTAAAATTCTGTAATAGTATTTAAAATGTGTATGTACAGCTAAACTTACTTTCCCAAAAATGTCACTGCAGTTTTTCCAGATTCTGCTCAGAGCAGTGGGTGATCAAATGCCCCCCAAAAGATTTTATAAGTAAGTGCTAGACTAGCTGCACTCGTTGGCCATTTTAAGCCTAGGCAGTCCCTTTCTGTGCTCTAATTAACCTATCTCATTTGGTTACAGATTGGTCTTACCCATCCCATGAGGGATAATTGTATATTACCTCTATCAGAAGCTTGTCCTTTAAGATCACTAGCTATGACTTGTGAGGGTAAAAAAAGGTTATTATGTCCCTTAGAAATATTACCTTGTAAAATGTATAACAATGGGCTAAATGCAGAACACTTGTGAATAACTTTAATTTGGAGGCTCAAAAGATGGTTAAATGTGTTACTTTGTGCTTAGAAAAAGTTTATTTTAATGAATTAAGATGATTTAGTATTGTATACCATAGATATCAGTGCAAGCAATTCTTAACACCCACTATGCAATGGGTATATCAGTATGAAACTATGGGAAACATGGACTTTTAAAGACTCAAAATGAGGAACACTCTTCATAATGAAGTACATGTGAGAAGTATGTCCGTTATAAATGAATTACTAAATCATTTATTATAGAGTGGAGGGAAAGAGCAGTTTTTACAGCATGGCATAGCATATATCCCATGTGAAACTTGGAGTATTATGCACAGATTAGGCCTAGGCAGTTTAGGAATAAGTAATCTAAAGTGATATGTATATTTATAATGTTTAAGATGGAGTTTTTGCAGGATGTGCCATGCTCCTGCTTTTACAGCTTAGTACCTGATCATTCAGTGTGAAGATGTTTTCTGTTTGATATAGAACTGTTTACAGCACACTCCTCCAAATGTAAGTGCCTGATAGCATTTTATGGGAATACATTTGCTACCTGTATTCAAGCTGAATCTCTCTTTGCTGCTGAAAGTTCCATCTAGAGTTACACCAGGATACTGTATATGTTCGATCTATATATTATCTCCCTTGATTGACTGCTTGAAACATACTAAATTCTTCAACTGGATAATACCGTTGTACACCATTGCAGGGTGTGGGTAGTTTCATCATTTTCCCATGGTGAGGAGTTTTGTTTGGTTAGAAGGGTGCAGCTTAAGTCTCCAGTTTGGGTAAATATATGAATTACCTACAACCTGCCATGATGTGTTGGTATTACGCAATGATATTATTAAAAACAAAAATGTATTTCTATTTAAAATGAAGACCTGTATATAATCAGCACTCTCCATTCCAGTCACCTTGCACTGGTAGGAGTTAGAGGTGACTAATAACCGCCAGATTTGACACGAAATGCAAATAACGTTGTTTGCTTCACCTCCCTACTGGGATGAAACAGCTGCAATAGTGTATTATGTTTTGCTCTGTAATTAAAGAATAAATAAAAAAAATCACAAAAAGTAGAACCACTTTGTAAAAATGAACCAAAAGCATCTACTACTACCACCTTTTGTTTAAAAATTATCCGCAGAAGTCGATATCTATTTTATTGTTGCTTTTGAGGCGCTCCCGCTCTACCTGTTAAACCAGCCACACTTAAAAGAAAAAGAAGAGAAAAACAAGACTACAGACACTGTCTATTTCCACTGCGAAACCTCCAGGCCTTCTTCAGCTTGGTACTATAGCTGTAGTTGTAACAATTTTGTTGTGGGCAATGCAGAGTCATAATATAGCATTGACAATTTGCCTACGCAATGTGTTTTTTTATATATGATGTTACAGTAACTGATATATGCTATTTTTATGAATTTATGTATGTGTGCAACTAACATGATGTCATTGTGTACAACATGCTGGAAGTGCAGGGCAGAAAGTAGAATGCAAAGCGTTTTACATGCCTATTGCTTACTACTTCCCTTAAGATTTTTGTTTATGCTGTAAAGGGACTTTCAGTGGTGTTTTTGTGTGAATGCATATTTTCAGAGTTAATGTTAAATTGGGGAACATTTTCATAATGATTCGAATGGTGGTATCCCACAATTCCATTGGAGTGAGCAGAGTTGCTTCATTATACAAGCAAATGTTATGTTGATTAGTGTCCCAATTTTTGGCCAGTTGTACCTACTTTTCATAGGCCTTTGTTGATTTTTGATGTCTCCAAGTGTTTTTGTGTGAATGCATATTTTCAGAGTTAATGTTAAATTGGGGAACATTTTCATAATGATTTGAATGGTGGTATCCCGCAATTCCATTGGAGTGAGCAGAGTTGCTTCATTATACAAGCAAATTTTATGTTGATTAGTGTCCCGATTTTTGGTCAGTTGTACCTACTTTTCATAGGCCTTTGTTGATTTTTGATGTCTCCAAGTTGAGAGTTTAAAGTAGGCGGCCAAACATTTGCAAACAGTTTAAAAGTGCCTTGGATTTCATTCAGATCTCTGGTTAAGGACACCAGAATCAGAGCAGCTCTGGTAGACAGCACAAACCCCATCAAATGCTGTGTTTAAATCTCAGCAAAATAAAACAGTTTTCAAACAATTCATCCAATAAGAAAGCCCAAGACTGAACCAATCCCCAACTCATTTGGGTCCTTGATTACACTGTCCTGCCACAAGAGGGCTTTCTTAATGTAAGATGGCTGGCTTTAGTGCTCAGAAAATGCCAAACAGTCTAGATTCCGCAAGTTTGAATCTAACCTATGCTATAAGTTCAAATACTGTAAATAGGCAGTGCAGAAACACAGTCAGAAAGAATAAAAACAGTTTAAAGTAGGAGGCAAAACAGTTGCAAACACTTGAAAAGTGCAAAGAAGGTTATAAAAATACTTATTTTTCAATAGAAATCAGAGGAAGCCTTGGATTTCGTTCAGACTGACTTCAGATCTCTGGCTAAGGCGCCAAACTCTGAGCAGCTCTGGTAGACTTGAGTACAAGCCTCAACAAAAGTTAGAGAAATACAGAGAAGAGTAGGTTGCTACAGCTAAGATGACAAGTTGAAAGATGAGTAATGAACAATCAACAAATGCTGCAGACACTTCTTAACAAAATGCACTGCTGTTTTTCGTATAGTGTAAAAATGAGTGTTATACAATTAAGAGTGCTATCTAGTCTACAGTCAAGTAGCAGCATGACCCTACACAATGAAGCCATCTCTGTTAGGTCCAGTTTTAGAACAGTGTCCACCAGTGATGGATATACTATGAAGAATGAACGCTACCAGATGAGGGCCAAATTTAGATCAGCAGTTCACCTTATTTGTCTGCAACTCATTATTTGTGGTTACCCTAATAACTTTGAGATTGTCATCTCTTTGTTGTAATAGACAGAGTGAGAGGCAGTATTTATCAGTTCATGGAGAAGCTGTCTAATTTCCTCACTGAAAGAATTGCTGCCTGTTGTAGAGGATGCTGGTCCTTCAGCCGGCCTGTTCTCACTAAAGAAGCTCAAATCGTTTCACTTATCTTCGATTGTCAGTTCTGTGATGTTAATTTACTACTTATTGTTATGATACTAATTGATATTAGAGCAGCATGGGTGGCGTTCGAAAGACATGCGTAAATGGGCATGCCTTTGTTGAAGGTTGGATGTCGAGCTGGCACCTCAGCGTTCATGAAAATCTACTGCCAGTCATTAGTGGACCGGAGTTCCGCTGTGGCGACCCCTGACCGGGAAAAGCCGAAAGACGAACAACAACAACCTGTTCTACATTACATGCTTTTTGATGGGAGGACACGTGTAGCCTGTCTAGTCTACCCTTTAATCCTATCTGACATTCTACTTCGCCCCTCAGCCCCATATCTTTCTCTCCCTTTCTCATATCTTCTCTAATAGGTTCATAGGTAGGTACTAGGCTATCTGCCCAAGGGCATTTATAAGCCTAGCCAGAGTGTGTCGGCTTTCAACGCCCCATTGATTAATTAACTGATCCTCTGTCAAGCAGAGCCAATGAAGTGATCCCAGGGGTGTATTTTCTGTTACCCATCCACTCGTCAAGGTTTCTCTTGAATAGTGTTAGTGAGGGGCTCTGCCTGATGTAATTTGGAATTTTGTTCCAAAGCATGGAGAGTCTCTGTGACAGGAATCTATCCCTCAGCATGTTGGATTTATTGTTGTGGTGAGGTTTAGCTCACTAGATCGTGTGGCTCGCAGTGACTTGGATTTCTTTAGGTGGAACATGTCCATCAGTTCTGAGTTGGACATGGCTTTGTAAGTCAGGCAGAGATCACCTCTGAGTAAGCGATATGCCACTGAGTACAGCCAGAGTTTTTCAGTCGGGCTGCATAAGTGCATATGTTTGAGACCAGTAATCCTTTTGGTGAGGTACTTTTGTGATCTTTCCAGCTGTTGGAAGTGTCTTGTGAGGTACATCCCAAATGGGGCATTGTACTCTATGATGTGTCTAATGAGTGACGAGTAGAGGGGCACTATAACCTCTTTATTTCTAGATGCAAACCATTTAGTAATTAGATGGGCCACATAGAAGGATTTCCTAACTACTTTGGCAATATGATTGTCAAAGGAGAGATTACTATCTACCTGGGTCCTCAGATCTCTTATTACCTCTTCTGTATTAAGGGGGCTGCCATCTATGTGGTAATTCGTGGGTGTTTTGTTTTTCCCAAATGGGATGACTATGCATTTTTTGGCATTTAGCTTGAGGCTATGACTTTGACACCAGGTGTCCGTCTCAGTAAGGCCCTTTTGGAGGATGTCCGTGTCAACTGGAGAGTCAATTATGTCTCCCAGTTTGCAGTCAACGGCGAACTTGGTTAGCCATAGTCCTCCTGTGTTTGCCTGTACTTCTGTGAAGTATATGCCAAACAGTAGGGGGTCCGAGGACAGAGCCTTGTGGGACACCACTTGTGACTGGTTTAGAATTGGACCTGGAGCCCGCTATTCTTACCGTGTGAGTTCTGTCTGTAAGCCAGTTGGCAACCCATCTCATGACGTAGAGGTCTATGTTTAGGCTGGTGAGTTTTTCTGTAATACCCGAGTGGGGAATGGTGTCGAAAGCCTTGGCCGAGGTCAAGGTAGGCTGTGTGAACCACTTTCCCTCTTCTATGGCCTTGGTGACTGTCTCGAAGAAGTCAACCAGATTTAGTAAGCATGATCTGCCCTTAACAAAGCCAAACTGGGTCGGGTCAAGTGTTTGGAGGTTCTCAATGTCTTTGTTAATGAGTTCCATGATGATGCGCTCCATAGCCTTGCAGACCAGGCTAGTCAGGCTTATGGGGCGATAGTTACCATGGTCAGTTGTGGCCCCTCCTTTGTGGAAAGGAATAACCGTTGCTGTGTGCCATTCTATGGGCACGTAGCCTGTGGAGAGGCTAAGGTTGAACAGCGTGTTTAGGTGGGGGGTTAGTTTGTTCTGTAGTTCATGCAAGACGCAGCCTGGGACACCATCTGGTCCCATTGATGCTGTGTTTTTGGCTTTTGAAAGGGCTGTTTTCACCTGTGCTTCTGTGATTTTTGGGACACTACACTTTTCCGGTATTGTTGTGGGCCCTTTTGGAGGCGAGAGGAGGGTGAAGTTTGCACTGAATCTATCTTGCCAGGATGTTGGCAATATCAGTAGGTTCAGTATATTTTGTGCTATTTTGCACTAGTTCAGTGCATAGCTGCGAGTTGCCACTTAGATTCTTAACATAGCTAAAGAAGGCTTTGTGGTTATCTTTTGAATCCTTGGCTATTCTTCTTTCAAAGTTAGCCTTGGATGATTTCATGAGGGACCTCAGTTTCTTAGTGATACTGATCAGGGATGTCTTTCCTTCTTGGGATTTGCTTTTTTTCTGAACTAGTTTCCTCCTCCTATTGTATAGCCTGTTTATTGCAGAGGTCCACCAAACTGGTTTCCTTCTCTTAGAGGAGTGAGTCTTGGTTTTTCTAGGGATGGCATGATCAATGCTCCCTTGCAGGTGCTCATAGAGTGCATTTGTAAAGGTTTCTGCATCTTGGGCACCATTATCCTTTAGCATGGGGGCTGTGAAACTTACCACCTCTGTCTTAAGTAAGGTGAAGTTTGCTTTAGAAAAGTTTTTTACTGTGGTTTCCTTAGTTGGGGGTGGTGGTGGGGTGTGGACATCCAGAGTGATTAGTTTATCGTCTGATCTAACAGTGATGAGTTGACCTCCGGTGTGGAACACCTGTCTCCCATGTTGGTGATGACCAGGTCCAATATGTTTTCACCTCTGGTAGGGGAGTTTACCAGCTGATCCAGGGCGTTTGAGTTGATGAATTCCAAGAAGCACTGGGCCTGGGAATTTGTACTCTAGTAGTTTTCCCAGTGAATGGTAGGATAATTGAAATCACCCAATATCAGGGTGTTTGGTAGGACCTTCATGTTTTCCAGTGTCTCCAGAAAGGTGGAGTGGTGGTCCTGGGTCATGGATGGTGATCTGTAGCAGGCCACAATTTGCATTGCATATTTGCCCGATGTTAGTTGCACATGGATGATCTCAGAGGTATCATGCTGCGCCACTAACCTGGAGGTGTATGTATCCTTGATGAATATGGATAGACCCCCTCCTTTTGTGTTTTGGTCCGTGTTCTGTGGCCAAAACGTGTGGTATGAGTTGTAGCCCAGTAGTGCTGGGGTGCTCTCTTGAGCCTTGAACCAGGTGTCAGTTACTGCACAGATGTTGATGTTCTCCATACTGAGGAGTGCTTCGAGTGCATGCATTTTGAGATTTAAACTCCTGGCCTTGAGTAGCATAACCCTCAGTTTTTTGTTAATTGTGCTGTTTACAGAGGTGGGTTTGACTTTTGAGCCTTGCCTAAAAAAGACACTATGGGGGCAGCAAGAGCCTTGGCCAGTATTCAAAAGCCTAGGGGTGACAGGTGCAAGCCGTCTCTTGCGAAGCAACGTGGTTTGTCGAGCATGTCATCCCAGGCTGACAGACACTGGATCCCCTTTGAATGACACCAGAAGCTTAGCCAATTGTTGAAATTGATAATTTTTTCTTTATACTGAGGTATCATTCTTGGTGAGGGCAGGATGCTACTCAGGGTCAAGGTCATACTGGACTGGGCTACATGATCAGAGAGCTCTTCCATGTCTCTCTTCATGTAGTCCAGGGAGGTACGTCTCAGGTCATTCACACCAACATGAACAATGACAGAGTCATATTTGTACTTGTTCTGGAGTGACCTGAGTGCTTGTGTTATGTGGCGGATTCTGGCTCCTGACAGGCAGCTAACAGTAACCTTCTGCTTGTCCAGCCTAGTGAGTGGGATGTCAGTGTGCTTGACTATAGAGTCACCTATTACTAGCGTGTTAGGTATGTTATTTTGCCTTAAGGGCTGTGATTGTGCGGCACACTGATTTTGTGTTTTATGTGCTGTCTGGTTTGTGACAGGAAGTGCAGGTTGTTCGGGTGTCTGCTTTGGAGGTCTCTGATGCTTTTGCAGGTTTTTATATTGAGCCTCCGAGTATGATTTTGTGTATTTATGTGTATTTTTTTGCCAGTGCTATTTTAGTAGGTCTGTGTGCGGCTGGAGTTGTGGTGCAAGTGTTCACCTTCTCCTCTTGACTGTCTGCATTCAATACCTCCTTGAAATTCCATTGTCATCTATGTCACCTATTGTAATTATCTTTTCCATGTATCACAACACTTGGAATAAAGACTTACTTTTACAGACCAAAACAGCAACATTTTTGTGTTTTTTCCCGTTGATCATATTTCTGCTCCCAAATTAATTTGTGTTTTCCTATCACCAGGGCAAAGGTTGACCTGGAAGGGCCACCATGTAGGCAAACATTGGAGTGGTACTTATTTTTCTAGTTGACACTGTGTCATCTTCATATGCTCAATTCACAAGGGGTAGGGTTTGTGCAAAGAGCTGGATGTATTGGTTACTTCTCACTTCTGTAAGGAGCATTGCTAAGTAAGCAGTCCTGTCCTCATGACCTCAAAACACCAAATGACAGTTTCTTCATGCTCCACCAGGAAAATAACAGTTTCCTTTTCAAGCAGCCACCCTTTAACCCTACCCCTGTGAGAGGTAAATGTCCCTTCAATCCTCTTCTCTGCTTGGCTCATGTGCTGAATATGCTAATCAAACCCTATTCCTCTGGGTCATAATCAGGCCTCCACTGCTCTGTATAACAGAGCTAGGTAGACTCAAGAAGCAAATAATTTTAATGCAGTCTCCTGCATGTGCTCCCTCCTCTACTTCCTGTTCATGGTGACCCCCTCAATGTTTCCCTATCTCCATCTCATATATTTTGTCTCTTCTTGTCTCAGGTGAAAAGAACTCCAGCTTCTCTAACATGTGATTGTACCCTAACTCTGTATCCCACACAGTCTTCTGGGGGTTACCTATGTACTCCTTCCAGAATAAAATTGTTTCTTTCCTTGTATGGCCTGAAGAAGTACAAACAGTTCTTAAGGTGGTGCATGAACTAGGCCCAGTAGATTGTTAGCCTATCTTTTATACTCCCCAGCATTCTGTTTGCTGTTGCTGTTACCTAGTCACTCTGCTACCCATGGTCCATTCCTGGTGTGAGAAACACTCCCTGATTATTTGCCTTCTCATCGGTATCAGTTCTGCTTCTATAAGCTGGATCTACAGACCAGGGTGGTTATGACCCAAGTGCTGTATTTTGCATTTGTCTATGCTGCCTCTGTTACTCCATTTCTGCCCACATAATCAGCCTTTCCACTTCCTTCCTTAGATTCTTTCCTCACACTCCGCTGCTGTACTGCTGCTACATGTCCTCAACAAAGAATTGAACTCTGTTCTCAGTTTCCTCTTTGTCTAAAATACGCTGAATTCCACTGGACCAAAGACCGACCCTGTAGTACAAGGCTGTGCATTTTCATTATTCTTGCCATTGTCCCTCTTACCATAAGGCCTTACCCTACAACCCCACCAAAGTCCATTCCTTCATTTCTTTCTTATCCACAGCATATCCTGCTTTCTAAGTTTCATGTGTTGAACTAAGTAAGAGTTCTTACTAAATGCTGAACAGACCACATTTACCATTGTTACCATATCAGGTTCTGTTATACTAAAGCTAGATCAGATATGATTGATAGCTGATTCTGGCTGTAAACTTAATTTGGCTATTATTTCTGGCAGGTGGCTCTGAGGATTAAGGAGCTAACTCTGTAGTGCAGTGGTCCAGGGTTTGATTCCCCCAGCTTCCATTGCCTAATTCTGTAACTTTGACACTTAACCATGCAACACCGCTCAGGCTAAGTTTGAAAAACGTCAATGCATTTCTGTGCTATAACCTGGTAAACAAATACGAATAAAATAAAGCCTTGGAGACAGTTGTCATTTAGAAAATTATACATTTCCTTCATCTTTTCCCCTCCATTGCTGTGAGAGTAATATGCCTCTAGTTTTTTTCAATTTTTGCACTAGTCTTGTCATTGTCCCTGTCAACTGTCTCCCCAACCATGCTCTACATCTTTCTTTTCTGTATTTCCTTTACCCTTTCTTTAAACACTCTCCACCATTCAACTATTTTTCTTTGTCAAATTCTTCTCTTCCTGTTTTTACATTCTTTCCTCTCTCCTCCTTTCTCCTCCTGTTACTAGTTTTTCCTGCTTTGTACCCAAACTGCCCATTACATTTCTGTTTACTTCCTTCATGTTTTTCAAACTCTTTCTTTCTCAATATCTCCCACTGATTCTTATCATAACTGAGTTCCACATCATCACCATCATCATCATCTCTTCTCTCCCAAAGCTATATCTATCCGTCTTCTGTGCAACATCGGTCTGCCTCCAGACTGTCTAGACTCATCTCCCTCCTCTTTATACGCATGCATATGAATACCTCACCTGCTGCATACCCTTTGCTACTGTCTATTGCATGGCTCCTTCTGTATATCATTAGCTGCCACTGCAGTCTCTCCCTGCAACTCCATCTAGACTTCCTTCTGCTTATTATCTCCCTCTTGACTACCATCCAACTCATCCCTTGTACTCCTAACTTTCTTCACTCAAATCTTTTCTCCCTTTTGATTCCTTATGTTGCAGGCCTCTCTGCAGCCTCAGTTGTCTTTACTCTTCAGACTACTGCTGTTTACTCCTGCATATCTTCTGTCCGCCCTTTGGCTCCCTCTTTTTCATCTCTTCCTCCTTTTCTTCAGTTGCCTCTCCTCTCCTGTCTACTATCCCTGTTTACCCTTTCCTCACCTGCCTAGGCAACTCACTGTAGTCCCTCACTCCCTTATTCTCCCTACAGTCTTGCCATTCTCCTTAGGTCTCCACATGCTCTTTTGCCACAAGTTTAGGATCCCTATTGTATTGTCAACATTTGAAATGCTGAGTACTGACAAGTTGAAAAAAGACTGAAACTATGGAAAAAGATCAAATCTTGAACATCACTCTCTTCCTTTCAGCTTCTTATTTGCAGGGGCAAGCCCCCTTTATTGCCAGTGTGAGGGGCAAGCCCACCACACCCCCTGAATTTATTTAAATATACCAACTCTGAGATCACCATACCTTAGAGAAAAGGGAATATTCTGGAAAATGTCCATCTTGGACATAGTATATGTATGTCTGTCTTTTGGCCATTCACTCTCTCCTTATTTCAGGACTTGCTCTAATGGGTATCGACATTTCAAATGGTTACCTCAAATTTATGTGGCATACCCTTGTGATACACCGTCAGCACCTTATCTACCCCCACCCCCACCCTATCCTACTGCCTGCATTGCTCCATTCTTCCTGACTCAGTCTGTTTACCTTCTTGGTCACTTCTATTTTCTGTCACAATGTATGTGTTGTAGTAATTCTATCATGATGTACATTGTATTTGACTGTGTTCTTTGTGCTTTTATCTCTAGCATAGCCGGCCTTAGGCATAGGCCAACTAGGTGGCCGCCTAGGGCAACACTGTTGCAGGGGCACTTTTCTAGTATTTATTTGGTGTAGGTAGACCAGGATGGAGGCACCTGGGTGGTGTGGGGGGGGGCGAGGTGGAGCCCTTTTGCCTAGGGCACCAGCTGACCTAAGGCCGCTGCTGATCTCTAGACAGTCATA
Organism: Protopterus annectens; assembly: GCF_019279795.1. Classification (NCBI taxonomy): domain Eukaryota; kingdom Metazoa; phylum Chordata; order Ceratodontiformes; family Protopteridae; genus Protopterus; species Protopterus annectens. The sequence continues at coordinate 140,690,320 of NC_056743.1, read as the reverse complement.
ATTAAAAATGCTCTGTATTGCATCAGTTGATCAGTCCAGTTAAAAAAAAATAAATGTTATATGAAGTAAATATTTTGCAATTTATAAATTAATGAACAGAACTTGCACTGTATATATTTTTAATATACATATCACATTCTACTCCCTTTATTTCTAGAGCATAATGTGCGTCAAAGTATATGCACCATTTAAGTTATGTAAACATGACCATGCTTTATTCAGTTTGTTTTACTGCATTTTAAATATTTTCTATAGATTTCTTCATATGATTATCAACATCTGTTTGAGATATTGTGACACTTTAATATATTGCAGAATAACATCCTGATATATGGCATGATGTGATATTAACCAGATTTTCTCAAAATGCTAATACAGTGCCAAAAGGTCAGATTTACTGATCTCATTGTAGTTCTCTATTTATTCATTTGGGTACCACAGCATGGAACAGACAATAGAGAACAAACACTCTGCTGGAATGAGCATCTAATTTGGTCACCCATTGCTGCATGATTACACATTCATATAGCTGTCAAAATAATTAACAGTCTCACTGAGCCAGGACTTGTCAGATTTCATACCGTAATGCCTTATGGATCAATTACAGTTCATCACAGTATCAGTAAACAATGCAGCATTACTTCAAAAGTTAAAAATAATTATGTCTTATTTAAGATTGCAAGGATTACTTGCACAATAAGGTTTGAAGCATTTAAACCATTCATAAAATAAATCTGTTTTATAATATATTATTTGTGTTCATGTTTTTTTTTAGTTATACCACTAACAGAAAAAGAGTCCTCGCCCATGTATTTTTCAGTTACCAAAAGTTTAGTAGTGTAAGAAGCAGCAATACAAAGGAAAACTGTTGTGTATTTTTTTTAAAGAGTAATGAATGTTATCTGTTAGCTTCCTAGAAGTAAGTCATTTAGTGACGGATAGTGGTAATGAGCACAGCAAATTCACTGTGCAGTGCTAGGTAAATAATTTAACATATTGCCTTAGTGAAATAGTGGACAATTTCCATTAGGTGTTCCAGTCAATTGGATGATGATAATAGGGATGTGGTTAGTGATCAGCAACACAAACAGCCCATCCAGTATCCTTCCTTACATGCAGATTAGGCATTGCAGATCCCAGCCATCTTATAGGTCATTGTCTTATATGCTCATCCATTTTAAATGATCCTACCTCCATGGGTAAATTAGACCCCAGTGCACAATTTATAATAGCTTCCCTCCTTTTGGTTAAGTCTAAAGTGAATAAGAGTTCATCACCTTCAATACAATTCTCATATCCAAAACACTCCATTTGTTCTACATCCCCAGTACAATTCTCAAATACAAAACACTCTGATTGTTGTTCTACATCCCCAGTACAGTTCTCAAGTGTAAAGTACTCTGAGTTCTACATCCCAAGTACAGTTCTCAAATATACAGCACTCCAATTGTTGTTCTACATCCCCAGTACAATTCTCAAATCCACAGTACACCAATTGTTGTTCTACATCTCCAATACAATTCTCAGATACACAGCACACGAAATGCTGTTCTACATCCCCAGTACAATTCTCAGATACACAGCACTCCAAATGTTGTTCTACATCCCCAGTACAATTCTCAAATCCACAGTACCCCAATTGTTGTTCTACATCCCCAGTACAATTCTGAAATCCACAACACCCCAAATGTTGTTCTACATCCCCAGTACAATTCTTAAATCCACAGTACCCCAATTGTTGTTCTACATTTCCAGCACAATTCTCAGATACACAGCACTCCAAATGTTGTTCTACATCTGCAGTACAATTCTCAAAGCCATAGTACCCCAAGTGTTGTTCTACATCCCCAGTACAATTCTCAGATACACAACACCCCAAATGTTGTTCTACATCCCCAGTACAATTCTGAAACACACAACACTCCAAATGTTGCTCTGCATCCCCAGTACAATTCTCAAATCCATAGTACCCCAATTGTTGTTCTACATCCCCAGTACAATTCTCACATCCACAATACCCCGATTGTTGCTCTACATAGTAAAGCACTGCCAGTGCAGTTTCAGTTTATGCCAGTAGTGATTCCATTTTTTTCTTCTTTTTTATTTTTCCTGCAGTTGTTTGACTGTGAATTTTATATATATGCACTCCATTACCTACATATATAAATTTTATATATGTAGGCAACTGGGTTCAAAAAAATTATTTTTATTGTTTCTTTCATTTGGTTGAAGCTTTAGCCAGGTCATTTTCTCTGGTTAAAGGTTTGATCAATTTGATCTCAAGTAAACACAGTGGATCCACTGATAGCGCACCCTCATATTTGAAAGTACCCATGCCTTTTCTTGCAGTGCCACTCCCAGCAAAATTTCAGATTAAGTAACACACCCTTTGTTCTTCTGTTCTCAGCAAAGTTGTATTGCTAATACCCTTCCCATTTGCTGTTTCATCCCCAGAAACAGAATTCTGCTTTGAAGATGGTGCATTGATATGTGTTGATGTCCCCTGCATTCATTGCAGGCTGTGCCCCAAGTCAGACAAAACCTGTGTGTCCTTCCCCTTCCAGCTGCCATCCTCATAAACTTTTCATCAGCATGCAGCAAGCATTGCCATATACAAAACCATGAGTCTTTTCTCCAGCAGAGAAAATGCTGCAAGGGAGTATGCTAAGATGTATCTTAGTACATGCAAACAGTTAAGGAATTATGTTAGGACTTTGCATGTGCCTTTACCATTGTCAGTGTCATTTCAAAGTGTTGCATATTGCAAACCCCATGTAGGCAAATACTTTTCTTGTAACTGCTAAGTGCACGTAATCTGCACAAAGCCTGAAATAATGGGTGGACAAAGGCTCAAAAATAGGGATAGATCTTGCGTATTGCTCTTATTAACTTAGAAAGTCTGCTAGAACAATAGAATTTGTGTTAGCATGCATTTTATGAAGGATATGAAGTCCAAAACTCAAATGTCTGTCATTATTTAGTGACTTCTTTCCTCAGTGATTTGTCAGAAAACCACAAATTGTATGATGAATATACCAAAAATATGTAGCGAAAATCCAGACATTCTGCAAAAATCTGGACCATTGAGAGGTATGCTTGGCAGTTCTTTACTTTACTTTGTTTACAAAGACCCTCATGGATGTTACAAATGCCTGCCATGTTACACTGACTGTGGAACGATTGTCTGTCTTACCCCATTTCTGTCTTGTATACAAACTCCCATTACTTTTACATACAGAGGCTACAGGTGCCAAATTAATGTATTTACTTCCATTGTTTTTCGCTTTAAACTACCTGTTTGCAATATCTCGTAATGCATCAGTGAAGCATGCAGACCATCAGCAAAGAGATGATTTTCATACCACTTCGTTGATGGGTTCCCACAACCATGAACAGTATTAGGGGAACATCTGACACTGCAGACTAAAAAAAGATGCAGTGACTTTGAACTGCAGTCTGGCATTTTTTTGTGTTGCACTGTGTACAAGGTTGCTTGCATCTTGTATAGTTTTTTTTTTATGAATCCCTGCTATTATTATCAAGGATGTATCTTTTTTTTAACAAGCAAAGAATTCATTGTTTTAGGACAGTCCTGTTTTGTTTACTCACTATACAGCATGTTGAAATTCTGCCTGCTGTTATTGATGTATGCAGCTGTTGCTGTAAATGCTTGACATAAGTAATATAAAAATGTTTTCTCATTGTTAAATTTGATATAGTGTAAGTCAAAACATTTCCTTATTTATTTGTTTTTGTATTTTACAAAAATATTGTACATAATCCAGTGACAATGTCAGTAATGCCTATCAAAGCTAATTGACAGGGAAATTCAACATTTTTTTTTTGCTGTGAGGCAGGCTGTCATAACTGATGTACCACTCTATCTGATATAAAAGGTTGACAAACCGTAGCGTAAGCTGTAGTTTTCCATTGCAGGATTACAGATTTTGTCAGTTACTCTTGACAAAATGTCATCTCTGAGTGAGAAGGGTGACAATCAGCTGATTGAACACAAGTTTTAAATTTCCAAATTTAAGATGTAAGTTACAAAACCCCTCATTTTTTATTGTACAATGCAATGTGTTAGGTTATAAACATAAATGTATTCCATAAAAAGATCAAATCTAACTATGAAAATAATGTTAAAGGTTTTTCTCAGCCCTCAAAAGATTTGACAAGCCAACTCTCTTCTGATTGACATTTGCCTCTTTCATTTCTTCCCTTCTTGCCCATTCCTAGCACATAGGAAGAAGGGATGTTCCCTTTCCAGGTAAAATTAATCTTATGCTGTGTCATCATGGTGGGCAGCAAAGGAATGGAGGAAGCAGCGGTTTGAAAACTGGTAGGCTGTCGTCCATTGCTGATTGGATGTATTCTAATTACAGGAGGGACTATTTAGTCAAAATAACTATGCATCTCATAATAGAATGAGACAAAAATCAGAGCCAATGGGAATTTAATGGAACCAGTTAGAATTAGAGTGCTATGTTCAGGTTTCACTCTTAGTTACACAAGATTGTCAATAAGAAGCAATCATATAAGTAGTCAAAACAAATGATGCATGTTAAACATACTTCTGTTTTTTATAACACAGCCAAATAGTCAGTCAGAAAGGAGATATTTGCAATAGGGAGGAATGACCAGATTTTCAGTGTGTGTAACCAACCAAAGAGCAACTCTGCAGTCACTTGCTGTAACTCATTCACAGTTAAATGCCTGGTAAGAGGTTATCTTTGTGAGATGACATGAGTATAGTACTATGGTCTGAATGTCTTTCATTTAGTCACAAACATTTGGAAATTCCCCCATTGGAAGATTATTTGGGGGGAGCGGTGGTGCACTCTACATGTGAAAACAATTCATAGGTTCAATTGACCACTGCTATCACCTTTTAATAGTTAAATGGCCATTGATCTTGGCTATGAAAATATGAATTTATTAAACAAGCTAAAATACATCACTACAGATTATACAAATCAGAGGTGAATACTGCCAAAAGTAGTTATTTCCTTGGATAGCTTCTGTTTGCAGCTGATGTCTAATTTCATTATAATTAGCCATTCCAAAGTATCGCAGAGAATGGGAGTGAGTGTGGGTGTGGTTGAAAAGGAGCCTGAAATGCATTGCTTTCAGCATGGTTTCTTTCTCTTCATCATAATCAAACAAAAGAGGTTTACCTTTACAAAATGTAGTTATTTTGTGAGGAAGCCTGTGTGTGAAGGCAACTAAGGAATGCTGCCATCTGATCATTGATAAACACCTCTTCTTGTCATATGTATCTTCTGGTGATTGTGCATATGTGTGTGTGAAATGAGATGAAATACATTACTTTAGAGAGAATGTTTCACTTAAAGGACAGCAATGAGATTCTATTATTAAATGCTTAACTTCTCTGTCTTTTTTCTCCCTGTTTACTGAACCTGCTATGAATAAACAATAATACAGCATTTAAAATATTTTAAATTGAATGTTTCTCTCCACTAGAACAGTACCTTACTGTACTGTGGTGGTTTCACTTTCAAAAATCCTTTGTCCCGCCCTGGAAAAGCTTGCTGCAGTCTCTAATTGACTGATGTCATCAAGGCCATTGAATCCAGGTAGTTTTCTGGCCATTTCCCTCCCCAAACTGACATCACCAGTACCATCCTAAAAACCCACCCATGCTGTAATGACACCTCCCTGGTCCTTCCCCTACCCAGACAGAAAGTAAAGGCTAGAACAAGGAAACAGTACATGAGTCAAGTCTCCTGCTGTGAGCTGTCAATCACAGCAGGTAACAGCTCAAATTACCCTTAGCACTTTGACAGCTAGGGAAGTTAGGTGTGAATGGGGATGGGAGATTAGTCAAAGTACTACAATTCAGGCTTCACAAAATATTTCAGTTTAGCCATTCTAAAAAGAAGCAGCAGTAAAAAGCACTTTGAAAGTCTGTTTTGTGGCATTTGCACTGTTTGTGTTTCAAGTAGTCATTGAACGACATGAAATGTTACTTAAAAGTAACTGACTGAAAGGCAGCAGTGCATGCATGTAAAATCAATGCCAGTGACAGGAGATTTAGGAAGAAAGAGGCCTGCATGATGTATTTGTTTTACAGACAAGCACTGCATTGTGGGATACCTACAGGCAGACTAAACAATCAGAATTATTTCAAGATGCCAGACCCCATGTGGTCAGACTCAGAAATTATGTATAGAAATATTTAAAAACTCATAAATAGTCCCAGAGTGGTGTTAAAATGTAGGAAACACCTAAGCATAAAGAAATGCACATGTTTTTGAGTCTTTGGGTGAGGTTCTCCTTTGAATACTGTCAAACCAATTCAGAAAGTGGTTAGCTAAAGAGCAGTCTGTGTGCAAAAGTGTTGACTATTATTGTTATTTGAACACGGTTAAATAATCAATAAATTTGACTTCAGTGAACAGTTTGTGTGTATGTATATGTATGCCTGTGTTTGTGTGTACATATGTATGTGTGTATATGTGTGTGCGTCTGTGTGCTCATATCTACAGATATATGTACTTATGTACATGAGTAAAAAATGTGTTTCACTTCCTTGCAATTAACAAGTAATAGAACTACCACCATTCAAGAACTGCCTTTCTGTGGCTGGAGCAGACCGCATATAAAAGTATCTGTGGCTAACCACTACTCTTACATGAAAACAGCTAAAGGTCCACCAATCTGCATTTGTAAGGATAGTATTTTTGTATGTACCTTTACTTTGGGCAGAATGTCTATCAGTCGCCTCAATCAAATATCATAGGTATCCCCATTCAAAAGATGATTTTCATAAGAGAGCTACCCCCAAAATGGCATGACAGCTTTTATTTGTGGAAGGTTTCTATGATTTCTTCTTAATCCATAGAAGAAGTGCCATAGCAGAAACATATTATTCTCTGCAGCTGACCAGTGTACAGGCCTGAATCTGTTCTTTTTCATTATCTATTATAACAAGATACATGCCTGTATATTATTTATTATTATTATTATTATTGCTACTGTTATTATTATAATTATTAATATTATTATATAGCATACCATTACATTAGTTATTTAGATTATGGCAGTGTATTACCTTCCTCACATTCCTATCACAAAAAACATGTTCTTATTTATTTTATTAAGAAGATAAAAATAGTACACAACACACTTATACATACATTATGCTTTTTTGCTTTTTTTTTTTTTTTAACATATCACAATTAGTTGGTCCCTAAAAGTTTTTAACTGGAGTTTTGTTTTCAACATCTGTAATGTTCATATACTAGTCTTTTGGAATCTAGCCCCATGTTTTGTTAATGTTGTCAGCATTGGCATAGTGGCTGGTAAAAAATATTGATTTTCTGTTAGGGTAGATTTATCACTTCTGTTCAGTGTTAATAATATAGAACATGTCTAGAGTGTATCTGTATTGAGTAGACATTATATTATAATATATGCTTAACAATATAAGTGACAATTTAGGTTACTAAACTAAGCAAACATGATAATTTACTGGGTTAAAAAGGCCTACTTGAATTCAGCATTGATCTCTTCTTAAGTCTTCAGGGCTGAGCCAACATTCTTTGATGCAGAGTGTACCTTTTGTGTACTTTTTAACTTTCTAAAACATTTGTCAGAAATTTACAAATGATGTTTGAGATATTTTCTCCAATAATGAGGGTAACCGATGCAGGCTTACACAGGCATTTCATTCTAATAGTCTGCAGAGATGTTAATGTTACAGGTTCTGTAAGGGTTTAGCTGCATGACGTCTTTCAGATTGGGGAATGAATAATTGTCAGGAATATATGTGCCATTTTTAGCAAGTCATCAGAAATAGCATGATTTTTTTTCTTGTAAAAGTAATATTTCTGTTTATGAAAATATGACACCATCACAAATCTTGTGCTGTCAAAGAAACAAATGGCCCCGAGTCAACTTCAGCAATCTTACTTCATGTTGAGTTTTTAAGGATGAAATGATTGGCCTACATAGAGTGGGCATCTGACTTTCCAGGTATAATTATATGACAAGTTCATGAAAAAACTTTAAAAGGACGCTTGCCATATGTAGGTATGAAATGGTCAAGCAATTCAGTTTGGCATTTTTCTGAAAAATTGGTTATATTTTCATTCTGTAAAGGCTGCTTATAACATCTTGTTTCAGAATACAGACTATGGTACATGTCCATAACAGTATCTGTCATACGCTCATAGGTTTATACTAGGCTAATTACCACCAGTGTCTGTGCACTCCAACTGAGTTTTGTCTCCAAGTTCCTTGGACTCCTAGTTGTTGGGGTATGTTAGTACAGAGGTAGCTAAGGGATATGAGCGGGCAAGGTATGTTAGTTGGGAATTAATTTACTTACTGTTGATCTCTGCCCTTCAGAGACGTAGGGGCCTGATCAGGAGTCAATTTGCAATTTTCCACCTAATGATCATGTTTCTTTTGGGGTCAGGGATGAACTCTACTTCACATAGTTGGGGAGGTTATTCCAAAGCAGAGTGACCCTTTGAGACACACAGCTCTCTCTCTCTCTAGTATGTTCTGTTTATGGCCTAGGAAAGTTTAGATCTAGAGTTTCTAGTGCTGTTTGTTTTGTGGATGTGCAAGAGATTCATCAGCGCTCGACTGGAGGATGCCAGGCACATATCACCTCTCAGTAACCTGTAGAGACCAACCGCGGAGATAGGACCTTAAGGTGATCTGCGAAGGACAGGGTATTCATACTTTTGATTCTCCTGGTGTAGTACCTTTGGGGGTGCCCCAGTTGTTGCAAGTGCCTGGTGAGGTACATGCCAAAGGGGCCATTGTACTCAATGATGGCTCATATGAGGGCTGAGTAGAGGGGTACAGTAAGTTTCTTGCACCTGGATGCCATACACTTGTTTATGAGGTGGGCAACATAAAATAATTTTCTTACTATCTTATTTATTTGCTGTTCAAAGGCCAGATTAATGTCTGCATATGTCGTTTTTAAAGAAAATTATTTTATCAAAGCACTAGAATCACTTTAGAACCTAACAAAAGTCAGTTCTATTAAACAAAATCGATATAAAAAAAGAGCCCTGGACATTATGACAGGTTCATTCCTTAACCCTTTTAAGATTGTTCTAGTTCCTCACTTCCTCTGAAAATTTCATAAGTAATTTTGAAATCTTTACTGACATGTAATAACTGCAGGGACAAATTAATGTACAAATGACAATTGGACATTAGCAAACTGCAACATTTCCGAAACACTCAATTTAAAATAAAAGTTTTCTGGTACCCCTCAACTCTGTGAGTTAAAGAACAAAAGGACCCATTCCCAAATCTGTCTGCCCAGTACTGCTCACCACAGACAAAATATAGGAAGCCAAGTCTCTATGTTATGCTTCTTAACCTGAGGAAGGGAAAAAAGGTCCATTCCCCAATCTGGCTAGTGCTCCTCACATCAGGAGCACGTAAGCAAGATGGGTCCCTTTTTATGTTCTTTGAGTGATCAAGAGCAAAACAAAAATTCTGGCAGTACTTTACCTCCCAAGTGGCCATCTACCAATCATGACTTCTGACATCTTGGAAGTAAACACCACTGTAAATGCATGATTTTATACAAAACAGAAAAACAGCCATTGCAAACAGTCTCAATTACTAGATAACTGGTGTAAACTAAATCATGAAATCTTACCATCATCCTGCACTTCTTGCCATATTGCTATGGGGTAAGGGGCAATTCCATGTTAATACGTAGTTAATTGCCATGAGTTCTTCACTGAGGCACTGAACTAAACCTTTATCAGCAGATAAAAATCTCACACTGTCATAATAGATCTGTATTAGAATGTTTCTCTCATGTCTGGAACAAACTTTCACTGCATGTCAAATTGAGTAGCATCCTTAATACCTGCAAGGTAAATCTACCTAACTGGATGGACAGCCTCTAATTCTCCCATGGTCTGTCTTATATTGTCCTCCATGAGGCTAGAAGGAACTTTTGAAAATGGGTTATTAGCAAAACTAGTAATGATCTATGGACTGATTTGCCAAGCACATACCTATAAACCTATGAACTAGATAGGCCACTACGCTGGATGTGAAAGCTGACCCACTCCCTATCATATGACACTTGCCAGAGTGGGAACAAATGGGCTATTTAGGATATCCAACCAGAGGTAAGAGACACTACAGTGATGTATTAGAAAGGCATTCTTTTGTCTGGCAGGCTTTTAGCATTCTGTTTCTGCTGATATCTCTTCAGTAATCTTACTAGTAGACATACTGTGTAATACATTAACACAACTTAAACATTTATGTGTGAAATCATTTAGTATTCAGTGCACCTTCAAAGATGGTGTACACGGGTATTTTTCACTTAGACTTTGTTTGTGTCTTTCGGCTTTTCCCTGTTAGGGGTCACCACAGCGGAACTCCGGTCCGCTAATGATTGGCAGTTGATTTTTACGCAGCGGCTTGCCAGGCCTGACGCACAACCTTCAACGAAGGTATGCCCATTAACGCATGTCTCCACGCAGAAGACGCTCTAGCTGAGAATCGAACCAGACAGCGTCTTACTGTGAAGCGACAACGTTACCGCAGCACCACCACCGCGGGTTACAGTGATAACTTGTATTTCCAGCCTTTACATACCATATCTGGAAAAAAAAAAAAAAAAAAGGCAGGTGATGCAGCTTGTTTGGCAAGTATTTTTCACAGTAAGTAAAAAGTTACAAAACAGAAGTACTTGGGGAAGACAGGTCCACACTGCTGTAATGCATTAATGGTTTTGTGTATGTTTATATAAACTTACTAATTAAATAAATATCTTCACTGGAAACTGACAAATTTAAAAATATAAACTGAAAAAACTTTAAGATATCTTCATCTTCATCATCTTCTTCTCCAAATTCACAAACCCCAGCTACCCTGTAAGTGATCTATTTTTTTTCTGTTTGTTCTTCCTGTCTTTTATTTTGCACTCCTTACCTTGCTTCTCCCTAACACTGTTCCACCTCTCTCCTTTCTACTCTTCCCACGTCCTTACTTCCCTCTTCGCGCCCTCGAATTACTGTTGCTCTTATTTTCATTTCCTTTCTTTCCTTCCTCCCGTTTTTGCGTTTTATAAAGTAACGCGCTCTATGCCCTTTCTCATAAATGTCATATTCATATGATTCTGCAAGGCTTCTCAATTTTATGCCAAAGTAAATACTTTTCTTGACACTCATTTCACTCTATCCTGAATTGTTTGTGTTTTCACTCTGCTTGTCATCCTATTGTTATTGTCTCTATGTACTAGGACTTTGGTTAACCTTTTTGTTCTATTTCTATTTTTATCAGGTTTATGTCATGTTATATAATTCCTGTGAAACTTTTTGAATTTTGTATATATTTGTTTGGTCTTTCTTACAATTTTATGTAATTCCTTTTGTAATTCTTTCTTTCATTGGAGCTTTTCTCGCCAGGCTACCACTGAAAATCAGCTATCCTGGACCAGTGGACTTTCCCGGTATACACGTGCCAATAAAATAATAATAAAAAATAAGATAACTTAAAAAAATGAACTAACTACATTTCTAGAATTATAGCTTAAATTTACCTGATGCCACAAAAGATGATTAAAGTTTTCCTAGAACTACCTGGCCCCATAGCACAGAGGGATAAAGTCCTTACTGTGCTCCAGATGACCAGTATTCCACTAGCGGCTTGGGCACCTGAGGGACAGGGTAGGGCAGGATGGAACTAAGTGTCTGATACTGGCTTTCCCATCAAAAGGGAGGCACCCTAGGTCTGCTGCTACAGCAGCATCAAAAGCCAGGCAAGCACTGCTCTATTCTGAAGTGGTACACTGCTTAATGAAGGGGTCGTATTGCTGTTGAAGTCTGTTGGGGGTTAGAATCCACTCCACAGCAGCAGTGTGGTGCTTCACCACCATTGACAGTCTCCTCGCCAGCCCCAACATGGATTAGATTGAGCTTGTGGTGGGGAACTAAGATGAGTGTGGTAGACCTGTAGAATGAGGAGACAAGCTAGTGGCAGCTTATGCCCAGCTGCATGGAAGTAAATGAAAAAAAAAATAAACTTAGAACAAGAGTAGAATCCTACCCACTAGATAGTCAGTTCATGAAAGTTATTATTAAATTACTATATCTCATTAGCTGTAATAGGAAACAGTAATCCAAACTTGAAAAATGAAATGAAAAAAATCTTATATGGGATACATGGGTGATTTGTTTTTGTGATATATGAAATATCTTGTACATTAAAAATGTGAAACTCAGTGTGTGAAGCATGGCTTCCCAACTCAGCCTTTAAAACATATTTCCCAAGTCTACAGAACAAGATATTTCATGTATCAGATGCTTCCACAATAGCTGATGAAATTAAAACTTGGCAAGGAACCAACTCACTGAACACAACTAGTCTGTTGATAAACCCAATTATTTTTTTCCACCAGGAGGCTAATAAGCCCCTGCATCCCCCATGTGGGGGACAGGCTCCCCACAAAGCCTTTTCTATCATCAGACAAACAGAAGGGAGAAATTTTACAAAAGAAAGGAATCACTATAGACACAGAATTAGAATTCATAGCGCCAGTTATTTCTTATGGAAAATACTGATACTTCAACTAATCTTCATTGAGTTGTGCTCATTCAGTCAGTTTGTCTCTGTGAGACCAGATGTGTAGCTAGGGTGGAGTGAAGGGGTCAGTTGCCCCAGGATAAGGTATTGTGGGCACAAATGGCTGATGCTGAGTGGTCAGTTGTGCATTCATTTTCATACCGACATTTCTGAATTCTGATATGGAAATATTCCTTTAACAGTTAGGATTTGCTTCCTTGCTTCTTGTGTGACAAAACATGAACCAACAATTTCCATAACTCATTGCTGAAGCATGTTAGATCAGGGATTAGCAATTTGTGGAAGATGAGCCAGCCACAATCCTCAACAAACATTAGAGCAGTTGTATTAGACACCAGACCCCATATAATACATATATGATTTTTTTTCTGTATAGTATTTAGGTGCGTGCCTGTGTGTATACATATGTGCGATTACCTTGATTTGTTTATAATCAGAAAAATTATTTAAAAGCTTTCTTCTATACGTTATAAAAATATATATAAATTAATATTACATGACACAATGTGTATTCTTATTTATAAAAATAAAATAAAGTTTTTTAATTAATGTTGTATGATCTTATATTTGAGATTCTTTGGATGTTGCAAACTAGGCAGATGACATCAGCAACAAGAAATGATAGCTTAATATTTGTTCTCAGTGCAAATGTAAAAGTCCACTTGCAAAACCGAATTTTGTAAGTAGAACTGCAATATGATTCACAGGCTACAATTGCTCTGTCATCTGTGATGGAGTAAAGCTTTCAGAGTGACTTATTGCTCCATCACTCATCAAAATTGGCCATTTTTTTAGCTAGAAAAAAATAAATTGTATATTTTGAGTAAGTCAGTTGTTTTCCTCTATACTTATGTGGATAGTTCTGACTTGTTGATTCAGAAGGGAAGCCTAACCCATTTTTTCTTGCTTTTATTAAATGTACAATAGCTGTGTAGATTAAAAAAGCAGAGGCATATTCTTTGTGCAAAACGCTGTGGATCTGTTCCCTCCCATGCTTATTACTGGAGTGCCTTTTGGCTGGAAAACAGGCTGTTTCGCAAAGTATGACAGTGTTGAAATAAAAGAGAGAGATGAAATGCTCAGCACCACTGTTTCAGTCACAGAGAATGCTACAATTAAAATTACTTGGCTATCGCTGACATAAATACCCCGGGTGTTCAAAGCCCATCAAAGACTTTTAACAAATGCAATATATGTTGCATATGCTAGTGACGAACTCTGTTACTATAAAATATACATTGGATTCCCTTGACAGGATAATGTGAAATGAAAAGAAATGAAAAAGCTAGGACACTGAAAATAAGAACGTTAAAGGTTTGGAGAAAAGGATAGATGACTGTGGAGAAAAATGCATAGAAATTGATAGATTTTAGCTCTGCAGCTGAAGATTATAAATTGAGGATATGCACTTTTTTATATACCATAACTGTTTGAGGCTGACAACATCCCCTTGCAAAGCTAAAGATTTTTTAGGGATCATCTGTCTGTTGGAGGCCTGAGGGTGCATTTCCAGCTCATTAGGGTTCTAGATGCAATAACCACAAGCCTAGATCATTAAAACACCCATAAAAATAATGAAGTATGGTGATTCAGATGAATTACGGAAGTGAAAGTATAATGTTGGCTCTCATGTGTGACTCAAACTCAAGATCTCCAGCATATCAGGCTAATGTAACTCCTATTGAACCACTGATAGTCTGTGGACAGATACGTGTTGAGTTTTCCATTAAGAGCCCTATCCTTTCAGCTAGAAACCTCCCAGCATGGTGATTAAGGTAAAATTACAAGCGCACACAAATATACACATAGACACACTAATACAAGTGCATTAAATGACTGCAGTTTTGTATTTCTTTAAAGAACTGATTAAATAGGTGAGGCACTGAATGTCAAAGTTAATCTTCTAAGGAGACAGGAATATCCAGATGTCTTTTTTTCTTGTGAAAGAAGGGATCAAAAATGGAAAGAATAGTGTATCTTCTTATCACATGAGTAATTTAAACAAGAAATAAGACAAAATAGCAGCAGAACAATCCTGTAAATGACCAGAGCATAAAATAAAGCTGTTTTATTGAAGCAAAAAACTTTCAGTACTTCAGAAACAGGTAAGCGCTTTCACCATAGGGCTTTGTCAAACCATAAAAACACACAGGATTCGCCTTCATCCTTATATAATTATAAAAGCCAATCACATAAAGAGATCAATTAAACAATAAAATGAGTTCTTCCGTTGAGGCAGTACACATTAAAGAAACAGTAGACATTAAAACCATATACTTTAACATATGTCTAAAACTGGTACAGCATCAGAGAAACAACTTTGAGAAAACTTCAGGATAATAGTAAAGGTAATAAAAAGGCTCAGTATATTGCAGACTCGCAGGGCTCTTGATTTCAGTATGGGTTTCAATGGAACTTTGTCATTGAGACCTTGTCCACTGTCTGCCCTTAGTCTAATTATCCATGTAACTTCTCTGCTTTCTGTACATATCACCACCACTTTTGTTAGGTGAAACCACTTCAATAACTAAAAATGTAAATATATGTAAACTACCCTCCTGTAAAACATGTTTGGACAGTGCACTATTTTCTGAGCCAATCCTAATGTGGTAAAGATGCTCTCTGATTCTGTCTTTCAGCATCCTGTCAGTCTTCCTTATATAGAATGGCTGACAGGATATGCACTGTGCTAAATAAACAACATGTTGTGTATAACAGTTAGCCTTAGCACTGAATACATACTTATGTCCAGTGTCCGGATGTATAAAAAAGCCAGTGTTATTTATGCTCTCACAGAAATTGCATTGTCCACATGGACTTGTAACTAATCCATTAGGGATACCACCAGATGCCACAGAATCTTTTGGATACCAAAGCATCCTTTTAAGATTAAGTTTATTTTTATATAAAAAATTTGGTGTGTCAGCTATAATCTGTCTAATGTATGTCTCTATTGTCAGAATCCCCCAATGTTTCCTAATAATGTCTGTAATGACATTAACATCAGTGGTATAAAATAGAGGGTCCCTCACCTCCTTAGTATTAACATGATTATCCACGGAAACTTGTTCAACCACACACTCTGAGAAGTATGGTCTTGCCACATTATCCCTGAGGCTTGGTACTTCACCTAGTCTCTTGTCTATTTCAGTACTACTATCCTATCATTAATAACTTCTTTCTCAAATCTGACAGTTCTTTATGAAAACCCTCATACATTCTACCTTGAGGCTCTTACACATTGGCCTTTCATAATGTTTCTGAAGACATAGTTCAGGTGCATACTATTCCTATGCAACAAGGTGTTCTTATAGTAAGCCCTTCTGTGCACCCCACTGTTAACTAAACCATTGCCTAGCTTCTCGATCAGAATATCCAGGTACTCTATTTTATTCAAAGATGAGGCAATTGTAAATTTCAAGTAATCATTCATCCCATTCAACTGTTCAAAAAACACATTCAACTGTTCTATAGTGCCAATCCAAATTAAAAACAAGTCATCGACAAAACATCAATAGAATGGGACATAATCCTGATGTGGAATTGTCTTACAACCCTGAGGTTAATACAAAATTCAGAAGCAGTTCTGTAAGATTTTTTGAACTGCTTGGTATGTGAGATGAATCCGCTGATGATGTATGACATCACTTCCAGTAATATGGCACAAGGAGAGGATAGCATAGATATGGAGGCGCTACATTTAGTAATGGAGCATCTGGAGTCAGATGTCATGAAACTGAAGCATTTACAGACCCAAAGACAACATTTTGAGGTCTGCATAAAATGGAGGATTATACCCAGAGGGCTGAGGGTTTTGAAAATCCCCGCTTATGGGACACAGTATCCAGAGCTTCTTGCCAGATAGCAGCAACTGAACATTGAGGTAAGCCTTAGTTATATGGCTTTGCTAAATTAATTTGTTGAGCCAGAAGAGACAAGGTTAAGGAAGGATGTTAAACATCAACAGTGGTCCATTTGTGACCATTTTCTGGCTCAGTTAGTTGACAGAAGTGTGGAGGGACTCCTAGATGGGGTTACTGTGTTTGAAAAAAAACTGTTACACCAGAAAAGACATAAAATTGAAAGAGATTCTAATGATATCAGGAATGGGCATGTATTTACATGGCCCAGAGTGGAATCAACATTTAGCAGTAATAATTTTAGAAATGTTGTTAATACTAGTATGGTTCTGGACAGTGGCATGAAAGGGCCCTCTGAACAAGGGGCTAATTTGAACAATCTGCAGTCAGCTTCACATGAAATTAATAATGAGAATTGGAATAATGATAGAGTGAATGATCTTGAGAATGCTTAGGCTGTAACATATAGCAATATTGTTGGTGTTAATAACTTACTTGCATCCACACAGCATGGGTCATTGGGTCCGGATGTAAGGCGTAAGACTTTTGATGCTGCCCCCTGTATTTAACAGGAATCAGAGCCTTACTACACCAACATTCCATTTACTCATCAACAGTGGCCACAGGGGTGACAGGACATGGTCAATGAGCAGGGGGTGACAAAAATCCAAATTATCACCAGCAGTGAGCCATGGACAGACATTGAAAAAGATGTGGAATCGGACAGGGAGACACTGATATGGAACATTTTCAAATGGTCTTTGAATCAAGATGAAAAGGAAGTGTTGGAGAAAGGACTTTCCTTTATTCCTACCTGATAGAGTGACATATCTGATACTATTGTTGATTTAAAGCTTTTTTCTAGGAATGTTCTGTTGAAATTGGAATTTGGTAATACTCCAATCTTAAATGAAGGTCATTCTTTTAAAAAACCTATCCCACCATTTAACTGACACATTCACAGGCTGGTAGAAGACGATTTATATAGATTACATGAAGGGAAGTATAACATCCCATGTAATAGGAAAACTAGATGGAACAATCTTAATGTCAGACAGAGATCTGCACTAAAAGGGCTTCAGAATGACAATAATATTGTAATTAGGCCAGCAGATAAGGATGGACCCATCATTTTGATGGATAGGACTCGCTATATTGCTTCCATGAAGTTTATGTTAAGTGACGATAAATATTATTCTGTTATTAATATGACTTGTGTTCAGGACATGATACATAGTATGAACTGCCTGTTAGAAGATAGCTTTAAAAGTAAGGCTATCACATGTGAATTATATAATTTTTTCAAAGTGGGGAATCCACTTATACCTATAATTCAGGGTTTGCCCAAGGTCCATAAGGATGGGAGTAATCCCCTTATGAGACCTATTGCAGCTGGTCGTGGTTGGGTGACAGAATCCTTTTGCCTTTATATTGAAAAATGCTATGATTGGGCTTGGATAGGAAAGTATACACTTTGAAAGATTCAAAACAACTTTTATTGGATTTCTATACCAATATTACTACATTATCCACTACCTACTACCTAGTATTTTGTGACACTTGATGTACAATGCTTGTTCACAGTGATCCCAAATTTACAAGTGTGCATGAATATTTGTTCAGGCATAGTGATTATTCAGAATTTTTTTATAGCTCTACTATGCATGTTTCTTGAAATTGTACTTGAAAATAATGCCTTTGTTTGACCATAAAATTTACTTGGAAAAAGATGGCATAGCTCTGGGCACCTCATGTGCCAACAGCTTTGCCAACATGTTTATGGCAAAGTGGGAAAAAGATTGTATGTTTTGTAATGCATTTTTAAGGATTATGTCCCATTCTATCGACGTTTTGTCGATGACTTGTTTTTAATTTGGATTGGCACTATAGAACAGTTAAATGCCTTTTTTAAACAGTTGAATGGGATGAATGATTACTTGAAATTTACAGTTGCCTCCTCTTTGAATAAAATAGAGTATCTGAATATGTTTTTTGAAAGGCTAGGCAATGGCTTAGTTAACACTGGGGTGCACAGAAAGTCCTGCTATAAAAACACCTTGTTACATAGAAATAGTATGCATCTGAACTATGTCTTCAGAAACATTATGAACGGCCAAGGTGTAAGAGCCTCAAGGCTGAATGTATCTAATGAGGGTTTTCATAAGAAACTGTCAGATTTGAGAAACAAGTGATTAATGATAGTATATAGTAGTACTGAAATAGACAAGAGACTAGGTGAAATAACAAGCCTCAGGGATAATGTGGCAAGACCATATTTCTCTGAGAGGGTGGTTGAACAAGTTTCTGTGGATAATCATGTTGATATTAGGGAGGTGAGGGTCCCACTATTGTATACCACTGATGTTAATGTCATTACAGATATTATTAGGAAACATTGGGGGATTCTGACAACAGACCCAGACATTAGACAGATTACAGCTGACACACCAAATTTTGTATATAAAAATAAACTTAATCTTAAAAGGATGCTTTGGTATCCAAAAGGTTCTGTGGCATCTGGTGGTATCCCTAATGGATTAGTTACAAGTCCATGTGGACAATGCAATTTTTGTGAGAGTATAAATTACACCTGCTTCTTTATACATCCGGACACTGGACATAAGCATGTATTCTGTGCTAAGGCTACCTGCTATACACAACATGTTGTTTATTTAGCACAGTGCATATCCTGTCAGTCATTCTATATAAAGAAGACTGACAGGATGCTGAAAGACAGAATCAGAGTGCATCTTTACCACATTAGGATTGGCTCAGAAAATAGTGCACTGTCCAAACATGTTTTACAGGAGGGTTGTTTACATATATTTACATTTTTAGTTATTGAAGTGGTTTCACCTAACAAAAGTGGTGGTGATTGTGACGACTGGGGAGAGATGGGCGAAGGCTGACAGCCTAGTCAAATAGAATTTGATATATAATTCTGGCATTTGTAAATAAATATAAAATACAGGCATGTTTTCTTGAATGTAAAAGAATACTGTGAAATGTGGAACTGCAAAATATGTGACAACATTGCACTCTACTGGCCCAGTGAAGCATGTTGTACCCTTTCATGTTAGAATTTGGCTCCAGGGCAGCTGGATGAAGATTTCGTGCCCATTGTTTTAAGGCTAAAGTTTATGACCAGAATTTAGATGTGGAATGTGCTTTATTGCTCTGGTTTCTTTTAGAATATACATGTGAAATGTCTTCTATTGTTGTAAGTTTCTGTGCAGGTGTTAGATTGCTAAATAATGCAGTTTGTGGCCTGAGAACTCAGACCAGGTGTTAAGATGATACAATATGAATACTGGGAAAACCTAAGTGTCAAAAATGATGTAATTTGGCATGGCCTTAGAGACATGTTTGTTAGTAATGTTTAAATACTATTTCTGACAAGAGACTTGAAGCATTTTGATCTTGGATAAAACTTATCTGCACTCTGCCTTATGCTCACATGCAAGTCTTAGCACTGTGATTTCTTGTAGGGATAGGTAAAGCTAGTAAAGATTAATTAGGTATTTTTCTTTGAAATCAGACCTGTCCTATTGTATTATTTTAAGTTTCTGTGTGATCTGTGAACTCTTCGATATCTCTGTGGTGTAGTAGTTTTGTCTTGTGTTTTAATTATTTATTATTAAATATTTTTAAAACCTTCTACCTGTGGCTGATTTGTGTAGAGATAAGCTCTAGAGTACATTGTATATTTATAGAGGTTATTGTAACAGGCCACTCTAAAGTAATCCTTGACTGTTAATCATACTACCATTGGATATCAATATTGCACAGTAATAATTGGACACCCTTTTAAGGGCCTTTTAGTAGCTGATATTATTAACTGGGTGGTGGCAGTAATTACTACTGTATAGTCTGGGTAAAGGGGCACAGTTGGAGAATCTGTGTCAGCCTTTCTCAGGAGTGTCTGTGAAGTTGTATAAATACTTATCTCATCAGGCTTAGTGTGTTGTGTCATCTACTTGGCTAGGACACGAAGCACTGGTTGGACAGAGAGGGTACTGGAAGTTTTAGCTTGCCCAGTTATGCTGAGATCTGGACCCTATAGCTGTGCCAGTGGGGAGTCTTATTGGAGACCTGGTAAGCCGGAGCAACCAGCCCCAGACTGACTGTGATCTCGGCGTGCACTTAAGGGAAATTGTACTTTACTGTGTGTATTAGTTATCCTTTCCTCTTCTATGAGATGACCTCCCTGGTGTTAGTGGTAAGGATTGAGGCTTCTTGATTGCTGGGCTAGGGCACGGTCGTCACAGTGATATATACAGAAAGCAGAGAAGTTACATGGATAATGAGACTAAGGGCAGACAGTGGATGAGTTCTCAATGACAAAGTTCCATTGAAAGCCATACTGAAATCAAGAGCCCTGCGAGTCTGCAATATACTGAGCCTTTTTATTACCTTTACTATTATCCTGAAGTTTTCTCAAAGTTGTTTCTCTGATGCTGTACCAGTTCTTGACATATTTTAAAGTATATGGTTTTAATGTCTACTGTTTCTTTAATGTGTACTGCCTCAACGGAAGAACTAATTTTATTGTTTAATTGATCTATTTATGTGATTTTCTTTGTATAATTATATAAGTGGATGAAGGGGAAGCCTTTGTGTTTTTATGGTTTGACAAAGCCCTATGGTGAAAGCGCTTACCTGTTTCTGAAGTACTGAAAGTTTTTTACTTCAATACAACAGATTTTTACATGGTCCTGCATTGCCTTGGATTGTTCTGCTGCTATTTTGTCTTATTTCATGTTGGAATACTTTTATTCAGCAGAACATTTACTCTCTTGGGACTTTTCTTGTTTTGTTGCTCTGCATGAGTGATTTAAACCAGTATTTTTTCTCCCTTGTTTTGCATGTATTTACTTTATTTCTTTTTTATTGATGTGTAACGAGGAAAGCAAGCTAGAGATTAGTTCCCTTTCTCAATGTAAACCCAGGACCTCTGCACAAATAGTAACTTATTTAAAGACAAACAGTGTGTGCATATGTAAACCCAGCACCACCGGCAGAATCATGTCAGTAACTGTGCACCTTCCTTGTGCCATAACCTCACATCCCTTGGTCATTATTGCATACTTCTTTCCATATTAACTCTTCTTCATTCTTTCCATTTTTTAATTCCACTTATTCCGTGTGTGTGTGTGTGTGTGTGTGTGTGTGTGTGTGTGTGTGTGTGTGTGTGTGTGTGTGTGTGTGTGTCTGTGTGTGTGTGTGTGTTTTGTTTTGTTCTGCTGCTTCAAGATATTATATGACTTTATGTCTGCAAGTTCCTCAAAGGCATTAGAGAATATGGTATTGTTAGTGCATTCACAGGTTAGTAAGATTTTCCACTGCAGACACTTCATGCAAGATGTCCATAAGTAGTTTAACCTACACCCTGCATGCAAATCTTCAATGTCTATTAGCCCAAGTGTCATAATCTTCATGAGGTCTAGCAGTGCACACAGAATGTAGCCTGTTAGAATGTAGTAAGTAATTTTCTGCATCAGGCTTAGTGAAGACCATATTGCTGGATGCTCTTTCATATCACTGTTGCAGTATTCCTAACATCTGGGATTATCTGCCTAGGGCAGCCAGATGTCTGGTCAGTATACCAAATCCTTAGGTTGCTTTAAGGTATGCCACACATCACATGTATGCTCCTTTCATAGTGTAATGCATAAACATGATGTCTGGATGTACCATCCTCAGAACTTCTTTGCCGCCAGTCCAAATTACATCTCTCAATCGTATGTCTAATTGCCTGCATTCTATTGCTGGTTTCTGAGCCAATGCAGATAAGTTCCCCATTGGGGTTTCTTTTTTTCTTGTCTTTTGGTTGCTTTTTGGGTTTCTTGTCATCCAAGAAGGGTAAATGTCCAGTGTGGGAGACAGATTCCTCACAAAGACTGCCATGAACAGTCTTTGTTTTGTCTGGGTGCCTCTCGCAAGCATGCATCCTGTTCCATCTGCCAGGCTTTTGTACAAAAAACTCAGCGAAGTAGGCTTTCTTCCTTACAATTGTATCTAGAGAATCAGTGACTTAAGCTTCTCATTAAAGATACTATGGAAGGAAATTTATACCCAAAGGGCCAAGAAATATAGGCCAGAATCTTCCACTTTCCAACCAAAGCTGAACTTTTCTCCTAAGGTAAGTGAATACCCAGAGGTTCACCTGGCTTTATTGTCAGATTCCTCTGCCACAACCGGGTTAGAAGCTAGCAGGGATCCAGCTTTAAGCACATCTGATGAGGCTTTGCAGGCATCCATTTTGAATGCTAAGGGGGAATCACGGTTGATTATTTCTGAGGGACCTAGGGGTGTCCCTCAGATTTTGTTCAGGGAAAAAGTTCCTAATACTGTTACTTAATGCTGTCCTGAGTCAGAGCCTTCCAAGTTTTACAAGGCAGATGTCCCATTAAAGAAAAAAATGAAACACTAAACATGTTTCTCCTGTCCCTAGGGATCCACAGAGTGAGTGGCAGGCCTTCACTCAGAGTTTAATGCTTTGTTGGCATTGAAACCTTCTCAGGGGGGATTCTGTTCCAGCTCCCGCTTGGTCATGTACTCCATTTAAAAGACCCAGGGAACAGGATTCCTCATAGGAGGAGTTGGATTCTGATGAGGAATCCCTTGCTTACTCTTCTCAAATTCTTTTACTTTGGAGTATGGGTCAGAGGAGAAAGACGTTACCTGTCCTGATACTCCCTTTGAAGATATTTCTTTTGGGGGGGACACTCTCCTGGATGATGGAGTTTTTTTAAATAGGACTGTGTTCAGGTCTCTGAAATCCATAATATATACTATGAGTAATTGTAGATGGAATTTCCTGAACCTTCTGCTATTGCTAATGTTTGGGCTGCTTTGTTGGATGCATTTTCAAATGCCTCTAAAGCGCCTGATTCTCAGGCCCCTGCTCCCAAGAAACCTGATATGTTTTACAGGGTGCCTGAGGACAGTAACATTTTGAAATAGTGCCCTGCTGCTGATGCCTCATTGGTGTCTGTAGCCTCTGATAAGCCCTGTCAGTTGTTTCCTTGGCTCAAGTTACTGCCTTCTGATAAAGACAGCAGAATGATGGAAAGGCTAGGTAAGAAAGTTTACACTTCTGCTATCCTGGCCTTTAGGGCAAACTAATTATATCAGACCTATATGTCTAGGTATGTGTTGGGTCTCCTTTCTCAGGCTTGTCCGGTTACTTCTGATCTCCCAGACTCTAAGGGTAAAACAACTGCTCTTTCCCTGTTAGAGACTTCCTCACAGGTGCTTCATTATTCTATCAAGTGTAGTTATGATGCAGCAGATGCTTCTTCTAGGGCTGCTGCTTTTGGGTCAGTGAAGAAGAGATATTCTTGGCTTCAGCTTCAATCATTGCCTGATGATATTGAGGCTAAGCTGATGGATGCCCCGCTTGATAATAAACACTTGTTTGGGGAGGCTTCTGCTGATTTAAGTCCCTTCAGGATAAAGGGAAGGCTTTACAGGAACTATGTGTTTGTCTCTCCTGTTCCTAAGTTTCAGAGAAACTAACCAAATAAGCCAGCCTTTTTTCACAGAGAGTCTCACCCTCCTCCCAAGGGCAAAAGGGGTGGCAAGCGGGCTCCTTCTGTTAACGCTGCTCAAACTTCAGGGACACAGAAGTCTTCCTTTACAGATAAACAAGGGGCTGCCTTGACTGTCTGTTTCTTCCCAGCCACGCTCCTCTTTCTCTTCGCTACTCTCCCTCTCTCTCCCTGTTTAGCTTCAGATTACTTTAGGATTCCTGGATTCTGTCCATTATTCACCAAGGGTATTTCTGGTGTGGAAATCCCTTCCCCTTTTATGGGTATTCCTCAGCACCCTTGGGAACAACTCCCTTTTTTCCCCAGAGGTGCTTCGAGACCTTTTGATTCAGGGTACTATTCAAGACATGCATGTTTCCCAAAGAGGGAAGAGGTTTTACTTCAGGATGTTTCTAGTACCCAGAAAAGAGGGTACTTGGAGGCCTATTCTAGACTTCTCTCATCTTAAACTCTTTTCTGAAGGTGCCTACTTTTCCAGTGTTGTCCCTTCAGACTCTGTTTCCTCTTTTGCTTCCTCAGGCTTATATTGTGTCTCTGGATCTCAAGGGTGCTTATCTTTATATTTCCATCTGTCACCTGTTCAGGAAGTTTTTGCATTTCTCTGTTGCTTCCTGGCATTTTCAATTCTCATTGTGACTGTATGAGGTATTGCCAGTTATGCCAGCAGAAGTAAGGCAGTGGATATGTAACATATGCCAGCACAGCTAGCTGGAATTCTGTAAAGAATTATAGGTCATTTGTATAGCCAATGATTGTACAGATGCTTGTGTTTAAAAATGTATTTGCAAAGATGTTTGTGTTAAAAATGTATTTGTGAAGCTGTTGTGTTAAAAAATGCATCAACAGTGAGTCCTGCTGGACAGAAAGTGGATATACATTTATATCAGACTTCAATGTATTATAACTTTTGACATAAATGTGTTCTAACACAGAATACTGGGACAGAAGAAATTAATTTTAGTCCAAATAAATTTAAAACAAATAGTTTAAATTAAACTACCTGAGCTATAAAGATGGTATCTTACAGTTCTCAATGCAGCCTGAGACACACAGTCTGTAATAGGAAGCTTTCTGTATTTTCTTGGAAGTGTTTTATTGTTGTATGACTTCCAGTAAGCTGCACAGATCTGAGCAAAAGCCCTTGTGTGTGTCTTTTTATATGTAGATGCTAAATCCTGGTAGCTTTTGCCATGGGACTTAATTTGGGAAACAGAGTCAGATGACCAGATGTGATATCATTGTGTGATCAACTCGGAAATAATATTTAGATATTAGTAGGAGTTTGCTCTCAGCATTCTGCAGTCTATCTTGGATATGACAACAAGGACCACTCACCCAAATATTCTTGCCTTGTATTATTCAGTAAGTAACTTAACTAGGGAACAGTAATTCTTTTAGGTTAGTCAGGAAAATGTAGTGAAATTAGAAGTACTGTTTTTTCTATAACTGTGTGAAACTTTCCATCCATGTTATTTTTAATATTCCCTGTGACTGAAACTCTGGTGTTTCCTGTAAATAGATATTTAGTATTTTCTGGGTTTTTTTATTTTTTAGTATTAAATATATTTAAACGTTTTATTGTGGCTGGTCCTTTTAGAGAAAACATAAGCTGTGAGAGTATTTGCATATATGTATTTGGTGATAATTCTGGACACTCCTGAAACATGGCTGTTTGGTCAGCATTACCATTTGTATTAATATTAATTTCACAGCATAATTGGGTACCCTTGTAAGAGCCTTAGGTAGCTGGCTTTGTGGTGCTTGGTAGCAGTGAAAACTACCTTACAGTATGGGCAGAATGAGGCATAGCTAGTAAACCTGTGCCAGGTGAGTGTATGCATGTTTGCAAATTACATCTTAAAGTGTGCGTGCGTGCTTGTGTGTGTGTGTGTGTGTGTGTGTGTGTGTGTGTGTGTGTGTGTGTGTGTGTGTGGTTGTGTGTGTGCGTGCGTCAGCTAGTTGCTGCAGGGACACAAAGCACTGGTTTAACAGAGAGAATGGTGGAGGACTTGGCTTGGGCACTCGGCTGAAAACTTAAATCTGCATCTGAACCAGTAGGGAATATTACTGGGGACCTGGAGGAAGACAATTAGAGACACCCAGACCCTGGGCTGAGTGTGTGCCCTGTGTGCTCTTAAGGGAAATTGTGCTTAATGCAGAGAGGTCTGCATCTGAAAATACTGATTGTATACATATGTATTCCAAGTGAACATCCTTCTCCAGTGTCAGTGGTGAGGATTCAAGCTCCTTAATTTCTGGCCCAGCTTGGGGAAGTCAAGTATTGGTGGCAGTGGTGGCATTATGTATTGGTGAGCAGTGGTGAGCATCACACTCTGCTTTGCCCTTTGGACTTTCTACTGCCCCAAGGGTATTGACCATATGCCTCCCTCCTGTGATGGATTTTTGCAGGCTTCAGGGGATCCAAGTATTTCCTTACATGGAAACCTGCTGATTTAGGCATCCTTTACAGAGATCCTGTTGCAAAGTCTTCATTTTTGCCATTTCCCTTCTTCAGAGCCCATTGTTCACAGTAAACATCAAAAAGTTGTCTCTGACAACTCCTCGGGATCGTGTGTTTTTTCTGAGTTGCGGGATTCAGACAGTGCCTATGCTGGCATCTCTGCCTCCTCCCAAGTCCTTAATTCTTATTTCTTTCTTTCAAACCCTTCTTCCTCTGGGCTTCATTATAGCCAGGGAGTTTCTGAGAGCTCTGGGGTTCATGGCATCCACCATGCCTATGCTCCCTCTGGTCAAACTACACATGAGAAAGTTTCAGTGGTTCCTGAAGTCAGTTTGGCTTCAACATGCACATCCTGTAGAATTTGTAGTTCCTCTTCTACATTGTCTCAAGAAGTAACTTCAGTAGTGGATCCAGCAGTTGTCTCTAAATCCAGAGCTCCCTTGTCATCCCCCTCTTCTCTCTCAGGAACTGTTCACAGACACTTCAGATGTGGGATAGGATAAAACGTTTGGCTCCCTAAAGGTGCAGAGGGTGTGGTCACCTCTTCAAAAGAAGGAACACATCAGTGTCAAAGAGAGGAGAGCCTTTCTGCTGTCTCTTCAGGCTTTTCATCCTCTTTTCTCCCCAGGACCTCTCAAGGTGTTTACAGACAATAACACAGTGATGTGGTATATAAACAAACAGCAGGGAGCAATATCTTACCTTCTTTGCCAGCTGGCACTCCTGGTATGGGAACTTGCTGTTTAGTATCAAGTGACTCTTCAGGCAGTTTACATTCCCTTAGGTCAAGACATTGTGGCACACCTTCTGAGCAGGTTCTTAACTCAATTCCATGCATGGATGCTTCACAGGGTTGTGTTTCTGGACATTGTCCGCCACTGGGGAACTCCTCAAGTAGATCTATTTGCCTCCCCTCTGAACAGACAACTTCCCCTATTTTGTGCAAGAGCCCCAGGTCTTCTAGTGTGGAAGGTGAATGCCCTCTCTTTCTCTTGGAAGGGGATGTTTCTTTATGCTTTCTCATTCCTTCCCCTCTTTAAAAAATCTTGTCCAAAATTCAGCAGTACATTCCCAAAATCCTGTTGGTGATTCCCTTTTGGCCAAGACAGTACTGGTTCTCTCTTCTTCTGCATTTAGCCAAGGACAGTTATCACAAGTTATCTCACAGGGTGGACCTACTCACACAAGGCAAGGGATCTCTCATCCATCCCCCCCGTTCACTCTTCAACTGACATTGTTGGTGATAGGATTTTGATTCCACATAGACACCTTTTTTCTGAGGATGTCCTTAGGGTCTTGCAGGAGGCCAAGAAACCAAAAACTAGGAAACCCTACTTATCCAAATGGAAGAGGTTTTCTGTTTGATGTCTATCTCATAATCTGGATCCACTTTCTGTGAATGTTCCTTTGGTTCTCTTTTATTGCTTAATGCTGGGTTGAATTATTCTTCTGTTAAGGCTCACTTTTCAGCTATCTGTGCTTATCTGCCTTTATCTCCTGATTTAGCTTCAACATTTGAAGCTTAACAATTCCTTCACAGTGTCCTTCATATTAGGCCTCCCAGGAAGCCTGTTCCTCTTCCATGGGATCTTAATTTTGTTTTGGATAAATTGACTTGGGTTCCTTTTGAGCCTGCTGCTTCAGCTTCCTTGCAACATTGATCTTGTAAGACTATTCTTTTGTTGGCCCTTACTTCTGTCAGACAGGTGTCTGAGCTTCAAGCCCTTATGGCCTGTCCTCCCTTTTTGGTGTTCCATAGGGACTGAGTGGTCTTTTATACGAATCCTACTTTTATATTGAAGGTGGTTAATGAGTTGTCACTTAACCATTCTATTCGTTGTTCTACTTTTTCCCCCTCTCCACAATCTGCCAGTGAAAGGGTGCTGCATACTTTGGATGTGCATAGACAACTCTGATTTTATTTGGATAAGACTAAGTCTATTCGAATATCTGATCAGTTGTTTCTTTTCATCCAAGCAAATT
This sequence comes from Protopterus annectens, assembly GCF_019279795.1. Taxonomy (NCBI): domain Eukaryota; kingdom Metazoa; phylum Chordata; order Ceratodontiformes; family Protopteridae; genus Protopterus; species Protopterus annectens. Next base: position 140,661,860 of record NC_056743.1, on the reverse strand, counting down.
ATTTCTTGGCTCTCTAAAGCTATTTTGTTCTGTTATTCTTTTCATGGTAATAGTCTTCCTTCTTCTGTAAAGGCTCATTCTAGTAGAGCTGTGGCCTCTTCTGGTGCTTTTCTTAAAGGTTTGGATACTAACTTTATTCTTGAAGCAGCTGCCTGGACTTCTCTGCATACTTTTACCAAGTATTGTAAGTTGGATGGAATCTTCAGAGCTAAAGCTGGTTTTGCTATGGCCATCCTTCATGGATTCCTAGAGGGCTCTGCTGGTCCTTCCCTCCCATATTTCTTCCTAAACTTTGGCATACTTCCAGATGTTAAGAATACTGCAACAGTGATATTATAGGACATAGTGCAAGTTGGGTAAAATCTTACCATAACAGTAGATGTCCTTTCCTTCACTGTTGCAGTATTCACTCTGTCCCTCCCCCTGGTCCATTTGTCCTCGGGATGTACTGGTTATTTCTTGGTTGCCCTTTGACTAGCATTCTTACCAGGGCTAACAGTTCTGAGGATGGTATATTGGACATCACCATTATGCCCTATGCTATGCGTAGAGCATACATGTGATGGATGGCATACCTTAAAGCAACCTGAAGCTTTGGTATACTGGCCAGACATCAGGATGTCCTAGACAGGGAATTCCAGACATTAAGAATAATGCAACAGTGAAGAAAAGGACATCTACTGTTATGGTAAGATTTTACACAACTGTACTTTATCTTGCTAACTTAAGGGAACTTAAACAGAAGCTGTGCCTACTTGGAAATTTGCAGCCTTGCATTAAATAGATGTGGAATGGAAAGGATACGGAGGCTGAATGTATAAGAATACTGAATAATTTGCCTCTAAAGTGTTTTCTTTAGAAATTGTCTAAAATTACAAAAGATCTGAAGTTATTTTTGTCTCTTCTAGGGACTTAAAGTGAGGATTTCTTAATGAATAGCAGTACCCAGGTGAGGGAATATTATTAACTACCAGTACCTACATGAACGATTAATGACTACCAGTTCTTAGATGAGGTATTACTAATTACTAGCAATACCCAGATTAGGGATTATTCATGAATAGCACTACCCAGATGACAGATGTATACCAGCACCCAGACAAGGGATTTTTAATGAATGACATACCTACATGAGAGATTATTATTAAATACTAGTACCTTAATAACATAATACCCTATGAACAATGTGCTTCTCTTCATCTGTCTGCAGTATCCAAGAAACTTGGCAAATCATGTATCCAGGTAGCCACAGATTAGATCACTTTCCTAAGTACAGCAATCTAATCTCTAAGAAGGTGTGTATTCCCCCAATAGCTACTGAATAAGCATAGATGGGACAAGTAACAGGGCTATTTATTTTAGAGTTGGTACTGTCAAACTTCTTGAAAGCCTGTGAATCATAAACTTGACAATGAAGCCTAAGCCTCAGTGAAACGTGATTAATATCTGAAGAAGTGACAGATTTAAAAGCAACTCCACTCTTGCATCACTTATCTAAAAATAAGTGCTTGCAAAAATGGTCTAGGCCACAAGGGTGGTGAATCAGAGATTTAGTGTCATATATCAGAGGAAAAGTTGCAAAATGGCATTCACATAAACATGTCAGAAACTTGTTTTCTGTTCAGAATAAGGCTATCTATAGCCCCATTTACCACCTTAGTTAATATAATGTGCTTTCAAGTCATGGCAGATTGCAAATATAGTTTTCCCATTGCAACACAACTATGCATTTATACACATCTACTGGATGGCTGTACTTGTAAAGCTATCCATCTCAGTCCTGTCCTACCCCCGAAGAACAAACTAAGTATGTTGTTACCTCTACCAGTGTCACTAATAACTGTCATGTGCTTTATTTCTGCTTAACAGGCTTGTTAATAACAATAAACAACAATATGCAGTATGAATGCCTATATTAAGGGAGACTTGCATGCATGCATTGACCAAACAGACTTGATTTAATAGTAATTCAAGTGCCAGCAGCAAATTGTTTATTCCTGAGAATAAAGTCTGCTTCTGAGTTTTTTATGACCCATGCATTGAGTTGCTAGCCAAGAGGAAAGTTGACAAACTGTATACCAGGTGGCTCAGATCTCTGATTCAAAGCTCTAGGGTCAAGGGATCAGTCCTGATATTCAGTTACTGCCCATGTGGAAACTGTTTTCTCCCTGTGAAAGTGGAGGTTTTCTGTGGAAATATCAGTCGTAATCTTCTCCCAAATCAATACTGGCTAGCTGTCTGGCTAGCTACTCGTATTTCATTTACCGTTACTCTTTTGGCTCTAAGTCTTATCCAAGAAGAATCAGATGGACAAGTTCACTTATTAAATGACTTACTTCAGTGGCTGATTATAGTAGGTGCAATTCAGTCAATCTCCTAGTGCCCTTGACTTTAGTGGGGCCCATGGCTGACTACATGTTGTTGTTTCCCCCACAATTTATTTGTTTCTTCCTTTAAATTAGCACTTTTTCTTTAAACACACACTGCATAGGAAGTGCTGTTAGATATATACATCCCCAGAAGGCAAGTCACATTACTGCTTCTTTAAAGTGCTTTGGCAATGGCTGCTTGCTTTTTTAAACACATGCCTTTAAATGGCTGGAGCTGTTTTCTGGGCTTGCTGCAGCCATAAACTGAAACTGAGATTGCATGTGGCTGCTTCTCAGCGGGATTAATAGTTGCTTTGACAGCTTTAGCTGCAATCACACTGGAAGGTGTGTGTGTGTGTGTGTGTGTGTGTGATCTACTCCCTAGAGTTTCATAGTTATCACTTAGAAAATTACATCTTTTTGTTAATCAGGTTAAACCCTCTTTAGGGCAACTCTTGAGTATGTTTTGGTTAACTGACTTACTCAGACTCCCATCATGAGGAAATGGAGGCAGAAAGACTCAAACCCTGTAGCCTTGACTACAGAAAGCAGCTCATTAACAGCTTACAGCCTTAGTCCTCTGCACTGTCTCTGACCTCTGTTAACTTCTTCATTTTCTGCCAAATCTCTTGGGATTACAGACGGTCAAGAATACCAGTCATTGCAGTTTTGTAGTTCTTGTTATTGAAAATGCATATCAATGCAAAACCTAATGTTCTGTTAACTTTTTTCAGTGAATTAAAGCTGCCTCTTACTTAAGGCTCTCAGCTGTTAAACTGTTTCCTGTAGTCAAAAATCTAGGGTTCAACTCACTAACACCTATGTGGGTTGTGATGTCACACTTAGCCGGCCTTAGGCAAAGGCCAACTAAGCAGCCGCCAAGGGCACCGCTCTAGCAGGGGTGCTTTTCCAGTATTTATTTGGTGTAGGTAGACCAGGATGGGGACATCAGGTGGTGTGGGGGGGCACTGGGGAGCCCTTTTACCTAGGGCACCAGCTGACCTAAGGCCGGTCCTGATGTCACACCTGTAGCAGCCTACATACCAGAACTGCAGCTGGCTCAACCATTGCCTTGTACCAGTACCGTGAACCAGAAACCTCACCCTCCTCAGCTCTTCAAATGAAGTGCAAACAAATAAATAAATAATGTGCAACATGCTCCTCCTCTCTCCTGCCCAAACATTCAGGTCCCATTTCTGTGCCATGTCCAAGACCTTCCTCAATTTTATTAAAAAAAATCTTTTTCTTTTAAACTTTAAGAAATTACTTGCTGCAAGTGTAGGAAATAGTTGATACAGTTTATGCCCTTACTGCACAGACTGCTATGGCACTCATGTTTTAGTTAAAAAATTCTTCTTATAAACTGTAGCAAACTGCTTGCTACAAATGTAACAAACAATTTTACAGTTTACACTGTGTCTGCACAGAATAATACGTGTTTATTAAAAGAGGTAGAAAAGCGGTTACATAGAAAAGGCAATTACATCATCAAAATAGCATTATACAGTATTGTATTGTATATAGATCATTAAATTATAACATCTTGGAAGCCCCAATGCATTAGAACAAAGAGCTACAATACTCAGGCTTCAGTTAAAAAAAAAAAAAAAAAAAAAAAAAAAAAGTTATTTCTTTCTAACTTTTAATCTGTACCAATCTGCTTGCTACAGTTTAGATCATACACAGAGCGCTTCAGAGGTCAGGTTTGACCGCAAATGTGATAAAAGCTTTTAAAAGAATTCCATTACATATCAGGATCAGCTGACTGCAGCCCCCCCCAACAATTTGCACCCAGGGCAGTTGCCCATCTAGTCTTGCCTTAGCTACGCTTCTGTTACATACATCTTGCATTTTGGAGTGTTTTTTGAAAACTAAATTTAAAAAGCATAAGATGAACAAATATAAATATTCTGTGAACAATAAAAAATATTAAAACTATACTAATATCAATGGTATCAGGAAGAAGTTTTCTTTACATTAATTGCCATTGCATTCATAGTCTTTTCCATCAATACTGTAATATACTGTAATGCACACAAACCCATTTTTTTTTAACTTTCATGTCCATAAATTAATTTCACTGGATGTCCACATCCTGACCCCACCCCCAGCCCAGAAAACCACAGTGAAAAACTTCTCAAAAGCGAACTTCTCACTTCTCAAAACCGAAGTGGAATCCTTCAAGGCCCCAGGGCCAGTGGAAACTATGGCCCAAACTGCAGAATCCTATATAAACACATTCTACGGACATCTCCAGGAATGCATGGATCATGCTATCCCAAACAAAACCAAGACCCAATCATCCAAAGGCAGGCGTCCAGTCTGATGGACCCCTGTCATAAATAAACTGTACAACAGAAGGAGGAAGCTACTACATGACAGAGCAAAATCCCTAATAGGGAAGGCATCTCTGATCAGTACTAGCAAAAAATTACAATCCCTCATAAAATCCTCCAAGGCCAGCTTCGAGAGAAAAATTGCACAGGACACCAAAGATAATCATAAGGCTTTTTTCAGTTATGTTAGAAACCTGGGATGCAACTCCCAGACTTGTTCTGAGTTGATTCTAAATGACAAAAAATACACTGAACCCAGACATCGCCAATATCCTGGCAGACACGTTCAGTGCAAACTCCACCCCCCCCCCCCAAAAGAGCAAGTATCTATCCCGGCAGAGGGCTGCCTCCCAAACATCTCTGATGCTCAGGTGAAGGCTGCCCTCTCCAAAGCAAAAAACACTGCTTCCATGGGACCAGATGGCGTCCCAGGTTGCGTCCTACATGAACTCCAAGAGGAACTAATCCCTCAAATAAAACAGCTATACAATCTCAGCCTCACTACAGGATATGTGCCCACAGAATGGCGTGCAGCAACAGTGGTCCTACTCCACAAAGGTGGAGCCTCACGGACCCTGAAACTATCGCCCATAAGCCTGACTAGCTTAGTCTGCAAGGCTATGGAGAGGATCTTCATGGAGCTCATAAACAAAGACATTGGGGACCTACAGACACTGGATCCTACCCAGTTCGGCTTTGTCAAGGGCAGATCCTGCCTTTTGAACCTGGTTGACTTCTTCGAAACAGTCACCAAAGCCATAGATGAAGGGAAGGTAGTCCACACAGCCTATCTGGACCTTGCAAAGGCATTTGACACAATACCCCACTTGGGCATCATAGATAAGCTATCCAGCTTAAATATAAACCCCTATGTCACAAGATGGGTCGCAAACTGGCTCAAAGACAGAACCCACAGAGTGAGAGTTGCTGGAGCCATGTCAGACTTGAAACCGGTCATAAGTGGCCTCCCACAGGGTTCTGTCCTGGGACCACTCTTGTTTGGTATATACTTTTCCGAGGTACAGGCAAATGTGGGAGGACTATGGCTCACCAAGTTCACAGACGACTGCAAACTGGGCACCATAATCAACTCTCCAGCTGACACAAACATCCTTCAAAAAGGTCTCACAGAGACAGATGACTGGTGCCAGCACCATGGTTTAAAGCTAAATGCCAAAAAATGTATAGTCATACCCTTTGGCAAAAACAATGTGCCCACAAATTACCACATAGGCGTAAACCCATTAAGTACAGAGAAAGTTATTAGGGACCTGGGGACCCAAGTTGATAGCAATCTCTCCTTTAAAAACCACATTGCCAAAGTGGTTAGAAAGACCTTCTACATAGCCCACCTCATCATGAAGGATTTCACATCTAGATCAAGAGAGGTAATCGTGCCCCTTTATTCATCCCTCATCAGGCCCATCATAGAATACAATGCTCCTTTTGGGATGTACCTTACCCGACACCTGCAGCAATTAGAAAGACCCCAAAAGTATCTCACCAAGAGGATCAAGGGTCTCAAACAGATGCCATATGCTGCTCCGTTAAAAAAAACAGCTCTACTCAGTTGCATACCGCCTACTTCAAGACGATCTATGCCTGACATACAAAGCTATGTCAAATCCAGAATTAATGGACATGCTCCACCTCAGTAAATCTAAATCCCTTAGAGTCACATGTTCGAGGGACTTAAACCTCAGCACAGAAATAAATAGAACTTGCTGGAGGGACAGGTTCATAACCCAGAGGCTCCCTTCGCTCTGGAATAGAATTCCAGTTCATGTGAGGCAGAGCACCTCACTGACTCTCTTCAAGAAGAATCTCGATAGGTAGATGGGGGATCGTAGGTTTGTCCCAGGGATTACTCCCGTGTCACTATTAGACAGAGGCACAGTAAACTAAACCTTAAAAAGGGCACAGTATACTCAAATCAAGGGGTGGCGTAAGCCATACAGAATCGGGCTAGGCATATAATTGCCCCAGGGCAGATAGCCTAGTATGAACCTATGAACATTTTTGTTAACCAGACATAAGTTTTCACATGATAACAAGAAATTCCTTTCTAAGTGCATGTTTATTGAGATATTTACATAAATATGAAAACATATGATTAATTGTATAACTAACAATACAAATAATACACTCATAAGTAAGTACTAGACTAGCTGCTCTTGTGGGCCATTTTAAGCCTAACAAATATTCCTTTCAAAGACGAGAATCAAATCCTACACCTTGTGACTGTGAAGTAAATACTTTAACAATTATACCAATCCCCAGCCCTCATAATACTATATACATCTCTAAAGATATATACCCCAATCCCCATAATACTATATATGTCTCTAAAGATATATATCCCCACTCCCCATAATACTATATACGTCTCTAAAGATATACACCCCCAATCCACATAATACTATACATCTCTAAAGATATATACCCCCAATCCCCATAATACTATACATCTCTAAAGATATATACCCCCAATCCCCATAATACTATACATCTCTAAAGATATATACCCCCAGTCCCCATAATACTATACATCTCTAAAGATATATACCCCCAATCCCCATAATACTATATATATCTCTAAATATATATACCCCCAATCCCCATAATACTATACATCTCTAAAGATATATACCCCCAATCCCCATAATACTATACATCTCCAAAGATATATACCCCCAATCCCCATAATACTATACATCTCCAAAGATATATAACCCCAATCCCCATAATACTATACATCTCTAAAGATATATAGCCGCAATCCCCATAATACTATACATCTCCAAAGATATATACCCCCAATCCCCATAATACTATACATCTCCAAAGATATATACCCCCAATCCCCATAATAGTATACATCTCTAAAGATATATACCCCCAATCCCCATAATACTATACATCTCTAAAGATATATACCCCCAATCCCCATAATACTGTACATCTCTAAAGATATATACCCCCAACCCTCATAATACTATACATCTTCAAAGATATATACGCCAGCACCCCATAATACTATAGATTGCTAAAGATAAATACCCCAACCCCCCATAATACTGTACATCTCTAAAGATATATACCCCAGCACCACATAATACTGTACATCTCTAAAGATATATACCCCAGCACCCCATAATACTATATATATATCTCTAAAGATATATACCCCCAATCCCCATAATACTATACATCTCTAAAGATATATACCCCAGCACCCCATAATACTATAGATCGCTAAAGATAAATACCCCAACCCCCCATTGTACTGTACATCTCTAAAGATATATACCCCAGCACCCCATAATACTATAGATCGCTAAAGATAAATACCCCAACCCCCCATTGTACTGTACATCTCTAAAGATATATACCCCAGCACCCCATAATACTATAGATCGCTAAAGATAAATACCCCAACCCCCCATAATACTGTACATCTCTAAAGATATATACCCCAGCACCCCATAATACTATAGATCGCTAAAGATAAATACCCCGACCCCCCATAATACTGTATATCTCTAAACATATATACCCCAGCACCCCATAATACTATAGATCGCTAAAGATAAATACCCCAACCCCCCATTGTACTGTACATCTCTAAAGATATATACCCCAGCACCCCATAATACTGGTGTGTCTTTCGGCTTTTCCCGGTTAGGGGTCGCCACAGCGGAACTCCGGTCCGCTAATGATTGGCAGTTGATTTTTATGTGCTGAGTTGCCAGCCCTAACGCACACCCTTCAACGAAGGTACGCCCATTCACACATGTCTCCACGCAGAAGACGCTCTAGCTGAGAGACGAACCGGTCAGCGTCTTACTGTGAGGTAACAACGCTACCGCAGCACCACCACCGCGGATAGATCGCTAAAGATAAATACCCCAACCCCCCATTATACTGTACATCTCTAAAGATATATACAGTGCAAATATCAGTTTTCCTCAACAACTTATGTGATTTTTACCTAATGTCATGCAATTGTAAGTCACTTGTTTTTTGAAGTATTAAGAAGATATGGAAATATTATTTCCATAATTACCTGGAAACAACTAGCAATATTTCCAGTATAGTGTGATATAAACCAGCATAAACAGTGAATTGTCGTGTCTCCCATGTTTGTGTTTCACACCATGCACCTCAATAACATGTAAGTCTCAGTTATGAAAATACAAATAATAAATTACAAGCAAATATTAATTTCCCAACTGCATGACATACTAGAATACCAATTTTGGCGTCATTTTATTAATAACTCCTTTCCCTTTGTAATACTGCCTATTATTATAGTTGGGTAAGTCTGTTACTTAAAGAAGCCAGACCCAAAACGTTGTGGATGCCATAAGGTGATGTTGGTATGAACTGGAAGTATAACAAAGAAGGTGCTACAGGCATGAGTGAGTTAAATACTTCCACCTCCATTTCCTTACTCTGTAACTTTGAGCAACTAATCTTTACCATACAGTGCTACCTAGTCATTCCCGAAAAGTGACACTTTGTGCAAGTGATTTACTTGTGTAATTAATACGTAAAATAAAATGGTATTTCAAATTTCTCCCTTTTGGGTCTTCGCCCTGCCATTATCTTTGACTGGGTCCAGAATTACTGAATTAAAGCTGCTTATTTTGATATGTTTGTGGTAAAATGTGTGGCCTTTTAGGAAATTGTTCTGGATTGCATTCAGTAAATACTAGCAGGCATGCAGTTTTTCATAGATTGTTAATAGAATAACGATCCTGGGGCCGTTTCAAAGCCTAGCCAAGTTTTCCCAAAAGAATAATAATGTTCTGTATCCAAATAAGATAGAGATCCAGGCATTTATAAGCTGACTCTGCCCATAAGGGACATGCGTGCCTGGCCAAGTGTAAATTTCCTATTCACCATCCACTGGTCTAGGTTGCTCTTAGGTTCATAGGTAGATACTAGGCTATCTGCCCTAGGGCATTTATAAGCCTAGCCAGAGTGTATTTGGTTTCTGCCTCCCTATTAGATTAGTCTACTGTGCCTCTGTAAAGTAGGTCACAGAAGGTACCCTTTTAAGATTAGTTTACTGTGCCTCTGTCTAGCAGGGACACAGGAGAGATCCCAGGGGTGAATTTGCAATTTCCCATCCAGCGTCCAAATTTCACTTGAAGAGGGTCAGCGAGGGGCTATGTCTAACATGAATTGGGATTCTATTCCAGAGTGAGGGGCACCTCTGGGAAATGAATCTGTCCCTCCAGCATGTCCTATTTATTTTTGTGCTGAGGTTTAGGTCCCTGGAGCATGTAGCTCTAAGGGACTTGGATTTTTTGAGGTGGAGCATGTCCATTAATTCTGGGTTTGACATGGCTTTGTACGTCAGGCATAGATCGCCTCTGAGGAGGCGGTAAGCAACTGAGTAGAGCTGAAGTTTCTTTAGTCGAGCTGCATAGGACATCTGTTTGTAGCCCATGATCCTCTTGGTGAGGTACTTTTGGGGTCTCTCCAGTTGCTGCAGGTGTCGGGTAAGGTACATCCCAAAAGGGGCATTGTATTCAATTATGGGCCTGATGAGTGACAAGTAGAGGAGCACAATGACCTCTCTTGATCTAGATGCGAACCCTTTCGTGATAAGGTGGGCTATATAGAAGGTCTTTCTAACCACTTTGGCAACGTGATTATCAAAGGAGAGATTACTATCTACGTTGGTCCCCAAATCTCTAATTACTTCTTCCGATTAATGGATTACCACCTATGTGGTAATTTGTGGGCACCTTGTTTTTCCCAAAGGAGATGACTATGCACTTTTTAGCATTTAGCTTGAGGCCGTGGTTCTGGCACCAAGCATCCGTCTCTGTGAGACCCTTTTGGAGGATGCTTGTGTCAGCTGGAGATTCGATTATGGCCCCCAGTTTGCAGTCATCTGTGAACTTTGTCAGCCATAATCCCCCCGTGTTAGCCTGAACCTCAGAGAAGTATATACTGAACAAGAGAGGTCCCAAAACTGAGCCCTGTGGGATGCCACTTGTAACTGGTTTGGATTTGGACATGGCACCTGTGATTCTGACCATGTAGGTTCTATCTCTGAGCCAGTTTGCAACCCATCTTGTGATATAGGGGTTGATATTTAAGCTGGTAAGCTTATTTATGATGCCCGAGTGGGGTATTGTGTCGAAGGTTTTTGCGAGGTCCAGGTAGGCTGTATGGACTACCTTGCCCTCATCTATGGCTTTGGTAACTGTTTCAAAGAAATCAACTAGGTTTAAGAGGCAAGATCTGCCCTTAACAAAGCCGAATTGGGTAGGGTCCAGTGTCTGGAGGCTCCCAATGTCTTTGTTTATGAGTTCCATGATAATACGCTCCATAGCTTTACAGACCAGACTAGTCAGGCTTATGGGGCAATAGTTTCCGGGGTCCGTTGTGGCACCACCTTTGTGGAGTGGGACCACTATAGCTGTACGCCATTCTTTGGGTACATATCCTGTAGTAAGTGACTTAATGTGAGGGTTCAGTTCTTCTTGGAGCTCGTGTAAAACACAGCCTGGGACACCGTCCGGTCCCATAGATGCTGTGTTTTTTGCTTTGGAGAGGGCAGCTTTCACCTGTGCATCTGTGATGTCAGGGAGGTTACATTCAGTTGGGATAGGCATTTGCTCCTTTGGGTGGGAAGGGGGGGAGAAGTTTGCGCTGAATCTGTCTGCCAGGATGTTGGCAATGTCTGTAGGTTCAGTATATTTTGTACCATTATGCAACAATTCAGAGTATATCTGGGAGTTTCCGCCCATGTTTCTGACATAACTAAAGAAGGCCTTGTGATTATCTTTAGTGTCTAGGGCAATTTTTCTTTCGAAACTGGCCTTTGATGATTTTATGAAGTGTCAACGTTTCTTGCTTATACTGATCAGAGATGCCTTCCCTTTTTGGGATTTTGCTCTGTCATGTAGTGGCTTCCTCCTTCTGTTGTATAGTTTATTTATGGCCGGGGTCCACCAAACCGGTCTCCTGTTTTTGGAGGAGTGAGTCTTGGTTTTATTTGGGATAGCACGATCCATGCATCCCTGCAGGTGCTCATAGAATGTATTTGTAAAGAATTCTGCGGATTGGGCTGTATTATCCTCTAGCCCAGGGGCTTTGAAGGATTCCACTTCAGTCTTGAGAAGTGCAAAGCTGGCTTTGGAGAAATTCTTTACAGTGATTTCCTTGGCTGGGGGTGGGGACGGGATATGGATGTCCAGGGAAATTTGTTTATGGTCTGATCTTACCAATGAGGGGTTTACCTCTGGTGTGGAACATAGAGTCCCCATGTTGGTGATGACCAGGTCCAATATGTTGTTCCCACTTGTGGGAGTGGTGACCAGTTGTTCCATTGCGTTAGAGTTTATAAATTCAAGGAACCATTGGGAGAGGGTGTTTGGGCTTGAGTAGTTTTCCCAGTCAATGTTTGGGTAGTTGAAGTCACCCAATAACATAGTGCTCGGAGAGACCTTCATATTCTCCAGTGTTCTCAGGAATGCCAAGTGGGGTTCCTGTAATAGGGAGGGTGTTCTGTAGCAGGCTACAAACTGAAAGGCAGTTTTGCCCGCTGTTAGCTGCACATGGATGGTTTCTGATGCTTCGTGCAGTGCCACTAACCTGGAGGTGTAGGTATCTTTGATGAATATAGATAGTCCCCCTCCTTTTGTGCTTCTGTCCGAGTTTTGGGGCCAAAACGCATGGAATGAGTTATAACCTGGTAGTGCTGGGGTGCTCTCAGGAGCCTTGAACCAGGTTTCTGTTACTGCACAGACATCGATTTTCTCCATACTGAGGAGAGTCTCGAGTGCATGAGTCTTGAGGTTTAGACTTCTGGCATTGAGTAGCATTACCTTTAGATTTTTTATCTTTGGGTTGTCTATGGAGGTGGGTTTGTCCTTTGAGCCTTGCCTAAAAAAGGCACTATGGGGGTGGCAAGAGCCTTGGCCAGTATACGAAAGCCTAAGGGTGACAGGTGCAAGCCATCCCTAGTGAAGCAATGTGGCTTGTCGAACATGTCATCCCAGGCTGACAGATACTGGATCCCCTTTGAATGACACCAATACTTTAGCCAATTGTTGAAACTGATCATTTTGTCTTTATACTGTGGCATCATTCTTGGTGACGGCAAGATGCTACTCAAGGTCAGGGACATACCAGCCTGGGCTACATGGTCAGAGAGCTCCTCTGTCTCTCTTCATGTAGTCCAGGGAGGTACATCTCAGGTCATTCACACCAGCATGGACAATGACGGAGTCATACTTGTACTTGCTTTGGAGTGACCTGAGTGCTTGCATTATGTGGCGGATCCTGGCACCCAACTGGCAACTTACAGTGACCTTCTCCTTGTTCAGTCTGATGAGTGGGACGTCAGTGTGCCGGACAATAGAGTCCCCTATAGCAAGTGTATTTGGTGTGTTGTTTGGCCTTATCGGCTGTGACTGTGAGGCACACTGATTTTGTGAGATATGTGATTTGTGGGTATTGTTGAGGGGTGGCTGTTTCTTGGATATCTGCTTAGGAGGTCTTTGCTGTTTAGGCAGATTTTTATTTAGATCCTCCGAGTATGTTTTTGTGTGTTTATGTGTTGGGTATGCAGATGCAATAGGTCTGTGTGAGACTGGATTTGTGGTGTGGGTGGTTACCTTTTCCTCCTGAATGACTGTGCCAGTCTTGGGTTGAGAGAGCTCTGCTTCCAGTTTGGCTGTGTAACTGCATCTTTCACATGTATTAGAGTTTGCTGGAAGGAGGAGAGGGTTGTCTGTGTACATAAGGCTAATGTAACATTGCCTCAAAATTCCCAGATTCACCAGCTGGACTGGAGAGTAACCTTGAAACTGACCCTTGGACATACCAGATTAGTATAGGGAACTGTTTTTTTTTACTGATCAGATTAGGGAAGGGAACTGATTTTTCACTTGATCAGGAAGGACCAATCGGGAGTCTAATACTTATGAGAAGTCAAGGAGGGTGTAGTGCTTTAGTTAGTTAGTGTTTACTTATAAGAGCTGAGCAAGTGCAGGGCTTTAGAAAGAGAATAGAGTGATTACTTTGAGGCTTTGAACAGTTCTAAGGGAAAAAGTAAACAGCAGACTTTGTGGAGCCTGGAATAGTTTAAACCTGTTTAGGCGGCGCTGCCCGACGCTGCTCAGTGTGCAAAACCGCGCAAAAAGAGAGTTGTAGGGTTTTAAGATAGAGAGAGAGATCAAGGAGTTTAGAACTGACCCAAAATGGCCAATAAAACTACAGCTTCTAGGTAGTAACTACTCCTCCAGGGACAGGCAGGCTGTTCAGTGTTAACCACTCCCACTGGTGAACACAGAGACTTCCCTTTAGCCCAAGCAAGCACTGGCCTTCTAGAAACTTCCAAACAGTTCAGAACAGCAAATCTGTAACTGAACTTTCTTAACTTTCAGAAAGTGGGAAAAAAGCAAGATTTTTTTTTTTTTTTTTTTGTAGTTTAAAGGTAGCAGAGATACACAAGCAGCAAAATAATCACAACAGTGCAATAAATGACCCCACACTTGAGTACTAGGCCAAAATCAGGTAAAATGCAGTTTTAGAGAAAAACGATTTTAAATTAAGTGCAACACAGGAAATGCAGTAAACAGGCTCTAGATGTGTTCCAAGTACTGTTACTGTTACAGATATAAACTTTAGCAAGCTGGAAAATGCCAAAAAGTTGGCGGCAAAGCAGTAAAACTTAAAAAATCAGAAGAAAATACTTAAAATCACAAAAGTGGCTCCTTTTCTTCTCTCAGCGTTTTCTCCTCTTGGTAGGTGCTTCAGCAACAACTAACAAGCCTGAAAAGCTGCCAAAACCACGAGGCAGCCTGGTTTTAAGAGAGAGAGATCAAGGAGTTTAGAATTGACCCAAAATGGCGAATAAAACTATAGCTTCTAGGTAGTAACCACTCCTCCAGGGACAGGCAGGCTGTTCAGTGTTAACCACTCCCACTGTTGAACACAGAGACTTCCCTTTAGCCCAAGCAAGCACTGGCCTTCTAGAAACTTCCAAACAGTTCAGAACAGCAAATCTGTAACTGAACTTTCTTAACTTTCAGAAAGTGGGAAAAAAGCAAGAATTTTTTTTTTTCTTTTTGTTGTAGTTTAAAGGTAGCAGAGATACACAAGCAGCAAAATAATCACAACAGTGCAATAAATGACCCCACACTTGAGTGCTAGGCCAAAATCAGGTAAAATACAGTTTTTAGAGAAAAAAACGATTTTAAATTAAGTGCAACACAGGAAATGCAGTAAACAGGCTCTAGATGTGTTCCATGTACTGTTACTGTTACAGATATAAACTTTAGCAAGCTGGAAAATGCCAAAAAGTTGGCGGCAAAGCAGTAAAACTTAAAAAATCAGAAGAAAATACTTAAAATCACAAAAGTGGCTCCTTTTCTTCTCTCAGCGTTTTCTCCTCTTGGTAGGTGCTTCAGCAACAACTAACAAGCCTGAAAAGCTGCCAAAACCACGAGGCAGCCTGGTTTTAAGAGAGAGATCAAGGAGTTTAGAATTGACCCAAAATGGCGAATAAAACTATAGCTTCTAGGTAGTAACCACTCCTCCAGGGACAGGCAGGCTGTTCAGTGTTAACCACTCCCACTGTTGAACACAGAGACTTCCCTTTAGCCCAAGCAAGCACTGGCCTTCTAGAAACTTCCAAACAGTTCAGAACAGCAAATCTGTAACTGAACTTTCTTAACTTTCAGAAAGTGGGAAAAAAGCAAGATTTTTTTTTTTCTTTTTGTTTACTCTGGGTAATAGATGATCTCAGCTTCACATGGATGGGAAAGACTGTTGCATAGGAGGGACAGACTCTGGGACACACATCTGCCTATCCTACATGTTCTTTCTATGTCATAGACATAATTCAGGTCCTTGGACCGTGTATTTCTGGTACATTTTGACTTACGAATATGTAGGAGATTCTTAAGTGTGGGGTTTGCAGATGCCTTGCAAGCCAGGCTTAGATCATCCCTTTAGCAATCTGTAGGCAACTGCGTAGAGGGAAAGGGTTTTAAGGTGCTTTGCATAAGGCAGGTTTGTTACACCTTGTATTCTTTTTATAAGGAACCTCTAAGTTTGCTCTAGTTGCTGCATGTACCTGGTCATGTACATACCAAAGGGAGGATTGTACTCTTATGATTGGTTTATTAAGGGTGGAGTACAGTGGGATAATGACCCTTTTAGACCAAAATGCCATGCCCTTATTTATAATTTGCACAACATAAAAGGATTTCCTCACTACTGTGACCATGTGGTTGTTGAATGTAAGGCTACTGACTACGTGTATTCCCAGATCCCTGACCACTGAATCCACTCTTAGGGGCATATTATCAACAAGGTGATTAGCCAGGATGATTGACTTCCCAAAGGGTACAATTATATATTTCTTAACATTGAGTTTAAGGCCATGGTTTTTGGCACCATTTGCTAGTCAGAGATGGACCTTCCTGAAGAATGTTGTTGTCTGCTGGGGAGTCGATGATAACCCCCTGCTTGCAATCATCTGCAAATGCAGTCAACCATAAACCTTCAGCATTTGCTTCCATGTCAGAGAAATAGAGCCAAATAGGAGTGTGCCCAGTACAGAGCCCTTGGGAACTTCACTAGTGACTGGCCTATTGGTGGAGGTGGCCTCACCTATTTTGACCTCCTGTATCCTATGAGTGAGCCCATTGGCTATTCAGTAGGTTATTAAATTAGTGAGCTTGTCTGTAATGCTTGGGTGGGGTATTGTTTGAAAGGTCTTGGCCAGGTTGAGGTAAGGTGTGTGCACAGTCTTACCTTCATCCAATGCTTTGGTGACCTTCTTAGAAAAGTCCACCAGATTTAATAGGCATGACCTTCCTTTAACAAAGCCAGGCTGTGATGAGTCCAGTGTTTGCAAGTTACCTATGTCCTCATTTATCATTTCCATGATGATTCTTTCCATGGCCTTACATATGAGACTGGTAAGAGTTATGGACCTGTAGTTAACCAGATCAGTAGCTGGACCTCCTTTGTGTAGGGGAATGACTGTAGTCATCTTCCATTCCTTGGGCACAAAACCTGACATAAGGTTCCAGTTGAAAAGTGATTCAAGTGGACTAGAGAGGTCATGTTTCATGCTATATATAAAACATCCCAAGATGTTACTGGGGCCCATCCATGCACTGTTTTTGGCCTTGAAAAGTGCATTGATGACCTTTTCCCTAGTAATGGTTGGCAGGAATGTGGTATATGTGGTATTGCCATTGAATTTTCAGGAGGGGCGTGAGGGAGAAATTTGAACTGAACCTCTCAGCCAAAAGGTTGGCAATGGCCTCCGGTTTTGTTTGGTGATGGCATTTACCATAAGTTCTGTGCATTATTTTGTATTTCCCCTGAGGTTACAGAAATAGCTGTAGAAAACTTTATGGTTGTCCTTTGCCTGAGAAACTATTTTTTCTTCAAATTTAGCTTTTCAAATATTAAATAACCCTCTTAGCTACCTGGGTCAGGGGTTTTTAGTATGTACAGCTTTTTTCCTTCTATGCTTGGCCAAGATTTTCTTTTCTTATGTCATATAACCTATTGATATTGTGATTAAACCAGGGTGGCTTGCCTTTTGAGTTTGTCTTATTCTTATTATGAGTGGGCACAGCTTGCTTTATGAAACTATCAGTATGTCTCTACAGAGATTTTGTAAATAACTTGGCATATGCTATAGTGTTTACTGAGTTTGAGGATGGTTGAAATTTAGCTTGGGTTTTGCTTCACAGAGAGAGAGGTTAGCTTTGGAATAGTTCCTAAAGGGTTTTGGTTTTGTTGTATCCCCTGATTTAATGTTTGTTTCAAGTAATATTTCCTTATGGGCAGATCTGACAAGCAAAGACATTACACTGGGTGAGGAACATCACCCCCCCCCCCATGTTCATGCGTAGAAGGTCAAGGGTGATTGTACCTCTGGTAGGAGAATGGACCAACTGTTTCAGATGTTGGTATTAACAAAGCTTAGGACTTGTTGGCTTGTGCATTAGAAGTAGTATTGGATTCCCCATTTTGTAGACATTTTTATTCGTCAGAAAATTCTTGCTAATGTAAAGTCTGATGTTCTAGTAATTTTATAAATATATAAGAGAAATATTTCAAACTTTTTTCTCATTTTGAGTCTTCATTTCTGGTTCTTCAGCTAAGTTGAGAGGACAGAGGAGCATTGCATTGGGTTGCATTGCATGATTTTGTCATCAGTGAGCTGAGATAATATTTTTGGAATATTGTTTAAGAATGTATTCATTCGGTTGATCTGAAAGCAGATATCCGAGATGTACTGTCATACAAGGGGCTGTAAATTAATGTTTGTGTATATATAAACACCTGGTTCTTGCTTCATAAAGTACTTATTTTGTAAGGGAAGGAATCCATTGCAGTAAACAGGGCCATCATCGTATGAGGCATTGTTATTTGGCTATGACTTCTGGTTCCCTTGTTATGTTTAGTGTGTTTACTATCTAGCTGTCAATAAACTAAACACCATGAACTCTATGAGTTTTTTTAATATTTTAACTATCAATACGTTTTTTAATTTAGCTTTTTTTTATTATTTTTTTTTTGCAGATGCATGTTGTGAAATACAGTATGTTGGGCAACAGCTTGTCACAGATGAGTTAGGCTATCTGATATTAATTAGCAGCTTTCTGTAGTGAAATGTTTGATTCCCCTCATTCTTCATTTGTCTACTGTATAACCATGACCAAGCCACTTTACCAGACAGGCCCCTTGGGCTGCAACTAAAAAGAACAGTTGAAAAAGAGAGACTTGGGTCTAGTGGGTTGTCCTAGACTGTTAGCCCATGCAGGGTCAGATCCAGCACAAGATGACCCAGATAGTTGCCTAGGGCCTGGCACTTGTTGTGGGGCTCGGCACAGCCATGAAACATTTAAAAAATATATTGCTAAACTTGGGAGTGCTATACTTTTAAGAAAATATTGCTGTCTTGACTTACAAGTGCTATACATGTTGCTTTTCTTGTAACTTCCACTCCCCCTCCTTACTCCACGAATGACAACAAGGACATTGCCTCCCAATTCAATTACCACTTCACAGAATCCATCTTAACACTATCCTCCCAACTGTCCAAAAACAGCCCTACATATCATCCAGTCAAATGTCCTGACATCTCATCCTTAACGCTGTCACCCGTTCCCACCTCAGCAATTAAAAAACACCTCCTAAAACTGAAACCTGCCACCCTTGCCGCTGACAGTCTACCAGCCAACTTCCTAAAAATAGCTGCTGAATCATTATCCTACCCTACTTCTATTCTTATCAATCGCTCCATACATAAAGCATATGTCCCACAGCTGTGGAAGGTATCATACATTATTCCACTACATAAAGGCGGAAATTCTTACGAATACTCAAATTATCACCCCATAGCCATTATATCCCCTTATTTAAAATACAAGAGAAATGTATACATTCTCAGGTAACACAGTTCCTAAAGTCACACCATCACCTATCCCCCACACAGCATCGCTTCCTACAACACCGTAGCACAACCACCGCTCTGCTCCCTTTCACCAATCTGATCAACCAACATAGAAATAATAATAACTTTGTATCTGCAATATTTCTAGACCTCTCCAAAACATTTGACATGGTTTCACATTCCTTACTACTAGACACCACTATCTTTTTCCCCTTTTGCTATAGTCTGGTTTAAAAGCTGTCAAATAGGCAATAATCTGTCCAATGGCAGAGTGTACTATCCCCCTTACTCCCAACTACCATAGGTTTATCACAAGGCTCCATATTAGGCCCACTTCTTTTCTCCATATTTACTAATAATCTCCATACCACCAGACAGCATGCTTCACTTATACAATATGCTGATGATTCAACTCTTATCTGTTCAGCTCCATCACCTTACAACAACTCACCCAGGAATCCTTTAGCTCTGTGGAAAGTTGGATCACTCAGATCCAACTTATCCTAAACCCTAATAAAACCAAATTACTACTTTTCATCCACAACAAAACCATTTCCACCCCCCTATCCTTCACTATCGCCTCCAAAAATGGTGCTATTATCTCTCCCTTTGACATACCAAACTCCTAGGTGTTGAAATTGACAAAAATCTATACTTTGACAGGCACATTTCACAAACTATCAAAAAAGTCCATAAAAAAATGGGAACACTATATAGGCACAGGAAATCCCACTCGAAACAAGCACGGATTACCTTAGCCCAAACTCACCTCTTGTCTACCCTAATGTATGCTGCTCCAATTCTTACCCAGCTTAGAAAACTTGACCTTGCCAGACTCGAATCATGGTATAATAAAATTGCCATGTTTGCAAACAACTCCACCTTTAGAACCCACCATTGCCAGGCTCTATGGGAACTGCAATGGCTGGAACTTCCCCAGCTACTAACCTATCACTAATTACTCATTGCCTACAATGTGGTAACACTACCAGAAAAAAATGCTGCACTAGGCCAAATTCTCACCCACTATATTACAAATCATCCTCTCCGATCTTCCCACAAACCCCCTCCTCTGTGTCTGTAGGGCTAACAGTACTGCAGAAAAAGCACTGTTCTCCCACTCCATAGCTAGAACCTGGTATAATCTCCCTCCTGCTCTGATCTCTGCCCCTACCTCTTCTCACTTTAAAAACTCACTTAGAACATACTTAAGGAATAAGTGGCTATGCCAGAGCATCCAAGTGCTCCGGATTATGCGGAACGCACCGCATTTAATGAAGAGCGAAGCCACTGTTCCGCTGTTCTGCATTGAACAGCTGTGGCTCTGCTACAAGGCTTTTGATTGGTTTGTGTACCGCAATTACTGCCAATTGGCATTGCGGTATACAAACCAATGCATAGCTCTGCTGTGCTGCTATTTTTAATTTTGATTGGCTCGTAGACCGCATTTACGGCCAATCGCAAACTCGGTCTACGAGTCAATCAAGTAGAGAATATGCGGAGAACGGGAGCCAATGAGAGCTCCCAAATGGAGACCAATCGTGTTCCTGCAAGCCTTTTCGCGCCAAATTAATGGCTTGAAAAAGGCTTCCAGGAATCGGGAGGGAATTTTGCTTTGTGGAGAACTTGGAGTTGGAGTCAATACTAGGCCGGAGTTGCAGAGAATCCTTCCAGATCGAAGACATTTCATCAGGGGAGAAGAAGACGCCCCGGGTGTCAGAGCCTGCTGCCCCAGTGCCTGCCAGGAGAGGTGACTGACTTGGTCGGCGACGGCGAGAGAAGTCCGTTTGCGTTTGCTGTGCACCTGACCTCTGTTCAGTGCAGGTAAAGTCTGTGCTTAAAATAAAATGTTAAGGCCAAATAAACAGATACAGTATACCTTCGTTTGTATATAACGGTTCTTAGTTTGTATCAAGGTTCATTTACGACAGCCAGATGTTCTTTTATGAGTCCTTGCGATTAAGAGTTGTGAGTTATTAAGTGAAAAAATGTGGAGGAACTACTGAAATGTTTACTGTTGAAACAATGTGTCCAATAGACGAGTGCTTTATAAATCTCAAAAGATGCAACATATTTGGTTTCAGTTAAATGCGCCCTTAGGCTTCTTCAAAGAAAAAGCGCCATTTATGGGTAACCCTGGTTTGCAGTACTTCCAATGTGTTCTCCATCCGTACAGTTGCTGTATTTTTATCCACAAATAAGGGGGTTCTTGGAGTTTTTCCTATGAACATTATTATGAATATTAGCTTTGCAACCTTCTGCATCTGCTATTTTTGCAACCCATGCAATTTAGTTAAAAATAAATGGTGCCATACTTCTTAAGTTTTTGGTCAAGAATTCTAGCTAAAAACAAAAATAAAGGTACAAAGACTCAATATCAGGGGCATTTTTAAAATATTTTTGTAATTCACTTAAGGTTTTACAACACGCGTTTTCTGAACAATAAAAAGCAAGAGAGTATGGTATTATCGACTGGCTATTATTATCAGCGATTTACCAGAAAATCAACAATTTATGAGTGATCGGACAAAGTATAAATCAAAATCAAGGACTTCTTGTAATATCAAGGACATTTGAAATGTACAACTGGTCTTTGCTGGAAAATAAAATGCATTTTGTTGGCAGCGCTTTGCCAGCACTGTGTTTAACAGGCCAAAGTGCCTGTCTTGGTCCCTGTACTACATTCTTTCACTTGGACTCCATTGGGTAATGTAGAAGACCAGCTCTATTCTCATAAAGCTTCTATACGTGTGAAATGTAATGTAGTTTTTATGATTTACAGAGTACTCTAATGCTTGTTGACAAGGATTGTAGGAATAGAGTTTGCTTTTTTGTCCAGGAGTCAGAGCATTTTAGGTTTCCATTAGGCGCTTTGGAAGACAAAAGCTCATTTCAAAATGTGGGAAATCTGTAATGCTTTTTTGTATACTATATGTTCTCAAACTCTGTGGGAAAGTGATTCCATTTACAAAGGGTTGCTTTCCATTTTGAGATAATTTAACACATATTCATTTTAACATTTTCTGCTAATTTACACGATGTAAATTGTATTGCTAATAATACTTTAGAGAGAATGTTTTACCGTACCATCTTTTGTTAATTTTGTCCTGAGAATTCTGGCTTACATAGCACTGTAGCTCAGAATTTTCAAAATATGTCTGCTAACATAACAGGCTGTTTGCTAACTTACTCGAAAAAACTTTTATTTTGTGAATCCAAGAATGTTAACACTGGTATTCCACTTTTCTGTAGTAGGACCTCTACTCTTGTTCATAGGTGTGTACTAGGCTAATGGCCCTGGGGCCTTTACAAGCCTAGCCCATAGAAGTGTCCTGGTATTGTGCCGCCCAACGTTAGCTCCCAGTGCCTCTGTCAAGTAGAGCCACTGGAGTGATCCCCTGGGTGAACTTTATATTTCTCATCCACTCATCAAGATTTCTCTTGAAGAGGGCCAGTGAGGTGCTCTGCTTGACATGTATGGGAAGTCTATTCCAGAGCATTGGCTGTCTCTGGGTTATGAACCTGTCTTTCAAGCATGTTCTGTTGATTGTGGTAATGAGGTTGAGGTCTCTGGAGCGTGTTGTGCGGAGCTATTGGGATTTCTTTAAATGCAGCATTTCTAACAGAGCTGGGTCAGACATGGCTTTGTAAGTCAAGCAGAGACCGCCTGTTAAGTAGACGACATAAGACAGAGAATAGCTGGAGTCTTTTTCTTTTTGAGTCTGTCTGTGTAAGACGTGTTTAAGGCCTAGGATCCTCTTTGTGAGGTACTTTTGTGGCCTATCCAGCTGTTGCATGTGTCTAGTGAGGTACGTGCCAAATGGGGCATTATACTCTGTGATTGGTCTGAGGGAAGAGTGGAAAGAAATGGTTACCTCTTTCTTCCTGGATACAAAACCCTTGGTAATGAGATGTGCCACATAGAATGACTTTCTGACCACAGTGGCAATGTGTTGGTCAAAGGAGAGGTTCCTATCAACCCCAGAGCTCTTATAACGCCTTCAGTGGGCTTCCATCGATCTAGTAATTAGTGGGAAGTGAGTTTTTCCCAAAGGGGGTGACGATGCATTTTTTGGCATTAAGCTTAAGGCCATGGTTTCGACACCAGTCATTTGTCTCAATGAGGCCTTTCTGTAGGATGTCTGCATCACTTGGAGAGTTAATATCTCCCAGCTTGCAGTCGTCTGCGAACTTGGTCAGCCAGAGTCCCTCCGTGTTGGCCTGGACTTCTGAGAAGTAGATGCCAAACAGTTGAGGACCGACCCAGGAGTTATATATTTTTTTTTTTTGGGGGGGGACTGTATGCAATGACAGGTCCTTGTAGCAACTTTCTAGGTTTATTAAGAGCAGTTTTTAAAGTGTTTGTATGTTTTTGCTGCTTGTCACCCTCAGACGCTCTGAAACTAATTGACTTTGTTTTTGGATAAAGATAGGTGGGCAAGTGAGCACCAGAGGATTGAAAGTGTCATTGAGGCAAGGAAGGCAAGCATGCAAGCCTTTATAGTAAACAAAAGGAGCAGAGATGAGCAAGAGAAGAGGGTGCAAAGTCAGGAAACTTCCAGTGATATGGGTAGGTTATGGCCCTATTGTCTTATATTTTTGCTATTGAGAGGACATCTTGTAATTTTCCTTTCTGCACTTAGTCCCATTTGTTTCATTGTCTAACACCACTGTTTTGCAAACCTGCTAGGTATAGACTACCCAGACTGCAGTGAGGACAGGGATGTAGATACAGCTCACACCCCAAAGAAGAGAAGATACACAATTTTTCAGCCAAGCTGGGCAAGTGCCTTTGACTGGCTTTCTATGAGTAGGCGCGGAGTGAAATTTGCCTTCTGCAAGACTTGTAACACGGATTTCACAATCCATCATGGGGGCCGACATGACCTGCAACGACATGCTAACAGTGAGAAACACAGGCAGAATTGCAAGCATGCAGCTGGAAGATCTATGGTGGATTTCTTTGGACCACAGAGTTTAGCAAGTACAAAGGTGGTTGAGGCAGAGGTTGGTTTTGTGTCTCCTTGCTAAACACAACTTATCATTTGCAGCAGGAGAACACATCCTGAAATTTATGAAGAAGTGTGGAGAGGATCAAGATGTTCTCCGTAAAATGACATGTGGAGCGACAAAGGCAGCATGCATTGCACAGGATGTGCTGGGGCCTCATTACCAGAATGATGCTGCAGCAGCCTGCCAGAAATCACCATTCTGTGTGTATATGGACCAAAGCACAGACATGGGAGATGACAAACTGTTAGTCATCCTTGTTGGTTACCTTGATGAAAAGGCAAGCAAAATGTGACAAGGTTCCTTGATATGCCAGAATGTGTGTCCGAACTGGACAAGCAATGTTTAATTCTTTAATGTCCAGCCTGACAAAATTTAACATTCCAGTTTCCAACATTGTGGGCTTTTCTTCAGACAATGCTGCCTCAATGATTGGAAAACACAATTCTGTGCTGTCTCGTTTAAAGGAGGTGAAGCCCACAATTGTAAACATGGGGTGTCTCTGCCACTTGGCAGATCTCTGTAGTAAGGCTGCTGTAAAAGCACTACATTCACCAGTTGAAGAACTTGTATCAGACCTGTATTGCCATTTCAGTTCCAGTGCACAAAGACAACAAAAACTTCAGGAATTTGCTTTGTTCACAGATACTGACCCCCTCAAGATCATTAGACATGCACCTACTAGATGGCTCAGTCTTGGTAAGGTTATTAACAGAACCCTGGACATGTGGCCAGCTCTAAATTCATATTTTCTGTCTGCAGAGCCAAGGTCTGCTAAGATTGACTTAATTTCTAAAAACTTGCAGAGTCATGAAGTGCATATGATTTTTATGTTCGTTAAGTATGCACTGGAACCCTTACTGGAGTTCAACATACAGCTTCAGAGCAGAGAAAGTCAGCTGCTGACACTGCATGCCACTGTGCATAAACTCCTGCAGCAGTATGCTGGCAGACTCCTCAGACCTGCATCTGCTGTCAGACTAATCAAACACAGTGATGTGTCAGTGTTGACTGACAGTAGCTGTGTTCTACCAAATGGTGAACTTCATTGGCTATGAAGTCAAGCAGTACATGAACAGCCATGAGGAGGATATTGCTGGCACAGTCATTGAATTTAACTTTTATAAAAAGTTGCAGCTTTTATGCTGCAGTGCTGCAGAAAATGCTGAAAAGTTTCCCATGCAGGATCACTTACTGAAAGACGCTGCATTACTTATTAATCCAGCCAAAAATTGGACATTTCTTCAGGGCTGGTCAGAGATGTTGGCTTCCGTCTGGGTGTATGTGAAAATGATGTTGAGGCCGAACAACTAATCGATGAGTTCACCCAATATCAGATCGAGGACACTGGGAATCTGACAGGCCCAGTAGATGGGCCCCACTCATGTGTGTCACAGTACTGGGCACACCTTCTGAGGGACCTTTGCACTGAAGGAAACTGCCACTCTTTAAGCAGCTGATGATGAGCCTACTTTGCTTGCCACACTCTAATGCACAAGCGGAAAGGGCATTTAGTATGGTGCGGAAAGTGAAAACTGAACTGCGTCAGTCTCTGAGTGTAAAAACACTGAACTCTTTGTTGGCAATTAAAATGAATGAAGAACTGGATGTCTGTGATATTAAGCTGCCAAAACCTGTTTTAGAGGCTGCCAAGAAAGCCACAGCAGCATACAATAAGTCTACATCTGACGTATGATAGGATGTTTAACTTGGTCTAAACTGTGTGTGAATTACAATATGTCTGTTTACAAAAATAAAAATCACATTTACTACATGTGTTAGAGGCTGCCAAGAAAGCCACAGCAGCATACAGTATTACAGTAAGTCTACATCAGACATATGATAGGAATAGGATGTTTAACTTGGTCTAAACTTTGTGTGAATTGCAATATGTCTGTTTACAAAAATAAAAGTCACATTTACTACATTTTCTAAGTGCTGTTTCATTTACTTATGGTGTGGTTATGGTATTGCAGATTATCAAAGGTTTTTGGATCTGAGAAGTGTGGTATTGAATGTTACAGTTCTACCACCAAGCTCCATGGCAATGGCGCATTTTCGCGCAGTGCGAAAATGGGGTGTTCCACATTTTGACCATTTGTCACACATTGTTAGGGTCTGTGTTCCACATTGGCCACTTAAGAGGTTGAGACCTATGGGCTATGCCCATGTATTACATAAGTCCTCAGATTATTCCACTTATATACCTCACTTCCGAATATACCTACTGTAATATATATTACAGTCTAGGTCTTCTCTATACTGTATTTTATGGTGGTGCTGCGGTAGAGCTGTCGCCTCACAGTAAGACGCTGTCCGGTTCGACTCTCAGCTAGAGCGTCTTCTGCGTGGAGACATGTGTGAATGGGCGTACCTTCATTGAAGGTTGTGCGTTAGGGCTGGCAACTCAGCATGTAAAAATCAACTGCTAATCATTAGCGGACCGGAGTTCCACTGTGGCGACCCCTAACCGGGAGAAGCCGAAACACACAACATGTAAAATTTTACTTACTGTGTAGCTTTTCTCCCCGGGCCTCTGCTGAAAATGGACCTGTGTCCAGTCGGACCATCCCAGTTAACAAATGTAAAATAAAATAAATAAAAAATAAATAACTTGCTTGGAAGCAACATCCTCACTTTAGGTGTGAGCGACATCATTTCCAGTACTCAAGTCTCTCATTGACTCAGACTGAACCAATGAAAGAGCTCCTGGAGCTCAAATTAGACAAACATGGTTTGTTGCATCTTGTTTTTTTTTTTTGTTGTTGTTTGCAATAAGAACGGAACAGTCAGGATTTTTTTTTATCAGGCAATTAAGTTTCCTACTGCTTGTCTAGAATGCATTCTATCTGAGCTGGGAGAAGAAGATAATTATGATGAAAGTGTGACATAATTTTGACATTTGGGATAGTTATTTATTGAAAGCTATTGTGTGTGTGTGTGTGTGTGTGTGTGTGTGTGTGTGTGTGTGTGTGTGTGTGTGTGTGTGTGTGATGCCCCAGTTAGAGAGGCTGACTAGAAGCAAACCCTGTACCTTACGTACTACTTGCAGGAGACAAGAGCCTTAATGCTCCACACCAACTGCTAAATGTCCATCTTTTCCATTTGTTAAATCACTCACGATTTCAGTTAGTTAATGTCAGTCATTAGTGTTTCACAGATTTTGTCCTTCACAAAATGCGTCTTGATGCAAAATCTGTTCTGATAACTTTTCATGTGATTTAGAGTAACCTGCCCTGCATTGTTTCAAGGCAAGTAAAGTTTACTGTTTCTCTGTCATGCTAAGTCTGGTTTCAGTGTGAGAGTATTTTTTTAATGACTGTCATTGTTTTTTTATGTAAAATTCAAAATAATAATTTTAAGTGAAATTCAAATTTCTGTGACAAAAGTAAAGAAATAGTATGTTAGTATGTACACTGACAGCTTTAAACAGAGTTTATTTGTAATTGGAAAGACAACCAAGTAATGGCATATTAGTATGGCTGGGGGGGTGCCTGATTCATTACCCTGCATATGGCTCCATTTGTGCATAAACCTGGCTCTGTTGACTCTAGAGATGCGTGCATCAAGAATATAAAATTATTTGTCATTCATGTAGGTCAAACCTTTACTGGGTGATGTCAGAAGGGATAACTAATCTTGATGATAGAGAAGACATATTAAGATCAAAGTTAGACTTTAATTTACAATACTTTGGTTACTGTGTGTTGGTGTGAAATTTTAAACGTGGTTTTGGGCATTTTTATTGCTATCATTTTTTTTACACTGACATCTAGTCACAATGTAGCTGTAATTTCTGGGTTTATTGGATGAAAAGACTGATCCTGCTGAGCTGATAAAGACAAAAGGTCTGTCTTTGCAGGACTAGCATTCATTTGCGTAAAGCAAATTGAAATCCCAGTTGTTGCCATTTTTATCACAATCAGACGTGTGCTGTATACACAGTCACTAAAGTGGCTGTAATTGTTGAGCATGGATATTGATGAATTATACTGATTGCAGTTTGGTAGGCCTTTTATGGTTAAAATGTTCTAACATGGGGGATACTTTTTGTCATCATTCATTCATACATTTGTTTCACTGCTTACCAGAGAAAATGTTCAAAACTACAAATTTAAAATGCACTCTAACAAATGTTGCAGTATTAAACAAAAAACAAAATATAAATTAAAACTATCAGGAGAGTGAATCAAAGTACACATGCATTTATTCCTGGTCCTAAAATTTGTCCAGGAGGCTTACACTGAACACTTAATCTCCCGGACCAGATGCATTTTCACTGAGTGTGAGTTTCAGTGAATTTTCAGTGGGGTGGGTTTGGCAAAATGGCTGAAGTCTTCACCTCATAGAAGCAAAGTACAGGCTTGATTCTGACTTCAAGTGATTGCACCAAGCTTATAACAGCCTTCAGACTGATTGGCTAATATTTACCAAATGCGAGCTCCAGTGCGTTTTCAATGAATGTGAATTCCAAAGGAAGAGAAGTTTATTGTTGCGCATGTTATGTCTGTTTTCAATGTGAATTTGTTTTTAACAATGGCCATCAGTGTTTGTGCAATAAAACCTGAAATACAAGTTTTACATTAAATCTAAATCTCTTTTGTCATTGTAAAAGTAAAGAAAAAAATACTGTACACACTGATAGGTTTGAAGTGTGTTAATGGTACCTGGGGAGAGACAGACAAGTAATGGGACACTTGAATATCTGTAGAGGGGGGATAAGGAGTAAATCCCATGTTATCAACATTTAATTGGTTGTCAGATGCATTTTCACTGAGTGTGAGTTTCCGAGGAAGAGAAGTTTACTTTTCCTTGTGTTGTCTGTTTTCAGTGCGACGGTGTTCTGTTTAGAAAATGTCTGTCAATGTTTTTCGCTATAAATTTTGAAATGAAAGTTTCAAATGAAATACAAATCTTTCTAATAATTATAAAAGTATAGAAGAAAATAATGTGTATACTGATAGGTTTGAACAGTGTTTATGGTACTGGGGAGAACTACCCGAGTACTGGGATATTGGTATGGCTGTTAGGGGTCTGGCTCATTAGCCTGCATGGGACCCTATTTGATCAGGACCACTGCGTTCACTCTCAGGGTGTATGGTGCAACAATATGCCATTATCAGTCATTCCTTTACTGAGTGATGTCAGAGAGGTTACCTATTCTTGATGACGGGGAACACACAGGAAGATTAAAAATGAGACAAAGGTGTCCTGCAAGCATGTAAGCCCTTCCAAAAAATATGTTGTATGCAATAATGTTTTTGATTTTTGTTTAACTTGTCTTTTTTATAGCAAAACGATGCTCTAACATCTATATTTTCTTGAATCGGTTTTCTTTCTTTGCTGCACTAAAGAATGGATTGATCCATTAATAGGTCTGAATTGTGGAATATAATCTGCACCTGTTGCATTTTAGTAGTCTAAACATGTTGCATTTTAGTAATACAGTATTGCAGTACTTTTTTTACAGTCTCCAGCAATTATGAAGGGGTTGACATTTGTCAGGTCATGCAATCTGTATTATTTGGAATGATGATCAGAACCTTCTAATCTTCAGCATCCATTATGTAGTCATTGTTTGCATATTGTTATGAGTCTTTACAAGATCAGACTGCAAAAGATTTCTGCATACTGTGTCTGGCAGTTAGAGCAGAGAACTAAAGCCCTGACTCGTTAATGAACTGCTTCCGGTGCTACATGATTTTAATCTTTCCGCGTTCATTTACCTACTGTGTGACCTTGAGCAAGTTACTTAACCAGACAATGCTTTGGGGTAACTGGGAATTTGAGCTTTAAGGGTCTCCTGCATTGCATTTCTAGTAACTCTCTATGAACCTGTAGTTATTTATTGTTATTTTTTTGCAAGTCATTCCCTGTTGCATATCTGATTTAGTTTGTTTCATATATGCATTTATTTACTTTAATTGATTAGTACAGATCTTGATGAATTATAATTACAGCTGTTTGAATGTCCAGTTATGACTGACATGAACTGAAATGTTTTTTTGTCATTATCAGGTAGTTTATTTTGTTTCACTGCTTACTGGAAAAAAATGTTCAAAAATACTAATTTAAAAAGCACTCTATCTTGCTGTATTATAGAAGAAATATAATTTATAACAATCAGGAAGAGAATACAAATGAACACATGCATTTATGCATGGTCCTAAAAATGTGTGTGGGGAGGACCATGGTTTGAAAATAGCCTGGGGCCCAAGGTATACTTAATTCACCACTTAGTAAATTATATAAACTGGGTCCTAAAAACCAGAGGCATTTCTGCAAACTTGTAATTTAGTTCTGAAGGTCCACATGACTTCACATTTTGTGCCCTCACGTGAAGTCATTTGCTTAGCGGCATTGCTGTCAGTCACTGTTTGGACACCCCTTGACTTGCAGATACTCATTATTGCTGTTTTCATAGGTTCATAGGTTCATACTAGGCTATCTGCCCTAGGGCATTTATAAGCCTAGCCAGAGTGTGTTTGGCTTTCGCCACCCATTTTAAATTAATTTTGCTATGCCCTTTTTTGAGGTTAGTATACTGTGCCTCTGTCTAACATTGACACAGAAGTGATACCCGGGGTAAACCTACGATCCCACATCCACTCATCAAGATTCCTCTTGAAGAGAGTCAATGAGGGACTCTGCCTAACCTGGACTGGGATTTTATTCCAGAGTGAAGGGAGCCTCTGGGTTATGAATCTGTCCCTCCAGCATGTCCTATTTATTTCAGTGCTGAGGTTCAAGTCTCTCGAGCATGTAGCTCGATGGGATTTGGATTTTCTGGGGTGCAGCATGTCCATTAATTCCGGGTTGGACATGGCTTTATACGGCACAGATCGCCTCTGAGCAGGCGGTATGCCACTGAGTAGAGCTGGAGTTTCTTTAACCAGGCAGCATATGGCATCTGTTTGAGCCCTTTGATCCTCTTGGTGAGGTACTTTTGGGGTCCTTCCAGTTGCTGCAGGTGTCTGGTAAGGTACATCCCAAAAGGGGCATTGTACTCAATTATGGGTCTGATGAGGGATGAGTAAAGAGGCACGATGACCTCCCCTGATCTAGATGTGAATCCCTTCATGATTAGGTGGGCTATATAAAATGTTTTTCTAACCACTTTGGCCACGTGGTTGTCAAATGAGACATTGCTATCAACTTGGGTCCCCAGGTCACTAATTAGTTCTTCCAGATTAATGGATTACCACTTATGTGGTAATTTGTGGGCACTTTGTTTTTGCCAAAGGGGATGACTATACACTTTTTGGCATTTAGCTTGAGGCCACGGCTCTGGCACCAGTTGTCTGTTTCTATGAGGCCCTTTTGGAGGATGCTTGTGTCGGCTGGAGAGTCGATTATGGCACCCAGTTTGCAGTCATCTGTGAACTTGGTCAGCCACAGTCCTTCCGTGTTGGCCTGTACCTCTGAGAAATATATACCGAACAAGAGAGGTCCCAGGACTGAGCCTTGTGGGACGCCACTTGTAACTGGTTTGGAGTCTGACATGGCTCCAGCAATTCTAACCATGTGGGTTCTGTCCTTGAGCCAGTTTGCAACCCATCTAGTGACATAGGGGTTTATATTTAAGCTGGTGAGCTTATCTATAATGCCCGAGTGGGGTATTGTATCGAAGGCTTTTGCGAGGTCCAGGTAGGCTGTGTGGACCACCTTCCCCTCATCAATGGCCTTGGTGACTGTTTCAAAGAAATCGACCAGGTTTAAGAGGGAGGATCTGCCCTTAACAAAGCCGAACTGGGTAGGATCCAGTGTCTGTAGGTCCCCAATATCTTTATTTATAAGGTCCATGATGATCCTTTCCATAGCTTTGCAGACCAAGCTGGTCAGGCTTATAGGGCGATAGTTTCCAGGATCCGTTGAGGCACCACGTTTGTGGAGTGTGACCACCGTTGCTGTACGCCACTCTTTGGGTACATATCCTGTAGTAAGGCTGAGATTGAACAGTAGTTTTATGTTTGGGTTTAGCTCTTCTTGGAGTTCGTGTAGGACGCAGCCCAGGACACCGTCTGGTCCCATTGATGCTGTGTTTTTTGCTTTGGAGAGGGCGGCTCTTACCTGAGCATCTGAGATGTCAGGGGGGGCAGCACTCTGCTGGGATAGATATTTGCCCTTTGGTGGGAGGGGAGAAGTTTGCGCTGAACCTGTCAGCTAGGATGTTGGCAATGTCTGTGGGTTCGGTGTATTTTTTGTCATTTTGGACTAACTCTGAGCATATCTGGGAATTCCCACCCAGGTTCCTAACATAACTAAAGAAAGCCTTGTGATTATCCTTAGTGTTAAAGTTAAAAGATGCTGTTACTGCTTTGCAGCTTTCAAGAGAGGCTTAAAGGGGTTTATATAAGACATTCTAGTAAAGACATGGGAGTTGTATGTTTCAGTTGGGGCTTTGGATGAGTGCTTCACAGAGTCTGAGGTTCCTGTGATTTTTGCCAAGTTTTACATTTGATGATGAATGAAGTGAGCCAAGTGCAACCATTTTAAAATCTATGACCTCCCATGAGATCCAAGGGGGGTGATCATAAGTCTCTTGAAATCTGAGCTATCAGATATGATTAAGAAACTATGATTTTAGAAGATGCAGATTGCTATGACATACAGAGCCCCCAAGTATAATGACATAATAGGTCTAAATCCATTACTGTTTTGCTTTGAGATGTGTAGACAAGGAGAGAATATTAAAACCTGCATGGGTAGTGGCATCAATTAAATATAAGGAATCCATCTTATACTTACATATTTATTAGTCTCATTATTTGATAATCAGTAGGTTTTCATACTAAGCCTTGATAAATTATTAGCAGCAAAGGATATGAAGAAGACATTACTGCAAGGTCATAGGTAAGTACTTGGCTAGTTGCCCTTGTGGACCATTTTAAGCCTAGCCAATTTCCCTTAGTGAGACTCAAACCCTGTACCTCTTGTCTGTGAAGTAAACATGTTAAGCATTGGTTGGGGTTGGTCACAATACTAAGGTGCTTACCCTAAAGAAACATGTCACAGGGTTTTCTTCTCACCTTTGAGGGAAATTGGCTAGGCTTAAAAAGGCCTGCAAGATCAAATAGCCTAGTACCAATATATGAGTACCTTGCAAAGTTAAAATTTTAATTAGATAATGTTACTCATCTGTTTAACTAACTGGAAGAGGCAGTTATATTTTCAGTGCAAGGAAAATGTATTAGCTATTCAGAAGAGGTGGGCACTCAGACGGCATCCTGTAGTTGACAGCCTCTTTATTCACAGAAATGGTGCCTTACAGCATTAGCAGTTGACAGGAAGAGCTACAGCTGTGTCAATGTGTGGGGTGATCAGAAGCAAAGGTAAATGTCTGAACCGTGACATTTATTTGTCTATATTGGCAATGCTGGAACATCTGGAAATTGTTCTCTGAGATGTGCTGGGGGTTATGGGGTGTCTTTGAACCTTGTTAAGAGGTGGGAGCTCTCAGACTGTGCGCATTTTGGTGCACACACTGGTCAGTAGTCTGGGTGTTTTAAGCATTCAGTTTAGTAACTGAGCATAAATGCATACCTAATATTATACATCATTTGGGTTTACTAGGGAGATTTAGACGGCTTTTCTTCTTCCTTCAGACAAGGGCATTACAATGAAGAAAATGTTGGGATAAAAATGTGATATGGCTAAGGGTATTATAGGAAAAGGTCACATGGTATGCTAACTTTTACGTAAAGGCTGATGTGGCCGAGGCGCTAGGAGTTTTATTTGTTAATATTGTGCTGTTTTTTACTGCTTCAACGCTGTGAAAATAAAACAGATTCTTATCTGTGTGCCAGAAGTGTTTATTGGTGGAACAAGAAGAACAAGAATCGTATTTTTACCTCTATATTTCAGTGGAATTTTCTGACTTCTATTTGGCACGGGTGCTGCTGGCTTTTTGGTCGTGGTGGTACAATAATTTTCTTTGTAAGTGGTTACAAGGTCATATTAATCTGCAGTTTACGTAAAAAGGATGAAATTGTTGGCTTGAATAGCATCATGACATTTCTGTCATGTCAGAAAGCTTGATAATCTATAGAGAGAGGAGATGTGATCAAGGGCACCCGCAGGCAGGTGCAAGGGGGTGCACTTGCACCCCCCTGGAACCGGCTGGCCGAGAAATTAATTTTATTTTAATTTTAAAAAAAAATTTTTTTTCAGGGCATTCCTCTTTAAGAACGCCCTTTGCATCCCATCCAGTCGCACAGATGCAACAGGTGTTTGCGACCTGTTTTCGTCTTCA